>NW_017805498.1:903362-910307 GCF_001891065.2 Hippocampus comes | reverse complement strand
AAACGCCATCATGCCTTCTGTCGTTATTACACAAACAAAAATCTCTTTACTGTTACTAGTGTTAGTGCCTCAATATGGCTACGCTCGTGAAAGCAATATACAACGAACTCAAACGCGTCTTCGTTCAATGTTGTCAACAAATATCCGGATTATGCAAATTTTCCTCAATTCTCCGGAGAAATGTTCATAAAAATTTGAAAAACCCGGAATTCCGGGAAAACCCGGAGGACTTTCATCTCTGAATTAATGACAAACTGTACCTCTTGGTCCTTTTAACTTCCTTCTGGTGTTCTGTTAAAACTCTCTCCTTTGCTTCCGGTGGAATGAAGACAAAGTCAACAGAGGCCTCCTCATCCAGTACTTCCCTGCGAGGAACCTTGATGGAGCCAAACTCCAGTTTTGTCTGCCAGGAAATTTGGTAATTTTTTAAAGCAAAAGGACAGAAGAAAGTTTCGGCACAACTTCAGACATGATGTGCAACTTACAGAAACAGATTTGGAGGTTCTCAAGGAGCTTCGTCTACTCAGCTCCTCCCTCTCTACAAGCAGAGAGTCCCTCTTCGTAGTAGAGGCAACTGTCACACCACTGAGTTTGGTTTCTAACTGGGAATTCTCCCTCTGAAGAAAATAAATGCATGTAAGAGAAACACTAGAAGGGGGGCGGGGCAAAAATTCAGGATGACTCACGGAATACTGTCCACTGAGCTCGTCGGCCAAATTAATTGTCTCAAAGCCAGGAAGAATGATGGGAGTATTTTGCTTCACTTGGCTCAGAACTGGCCTGTGAAGAAACCCGGTGAATACAAATTGCAGTTACCTGGGCCAAACGTCAGGTGCAGCTAATGGTTCCAAAGTAACCTCTAATGACTGATTGCCAAATGACAATAAGAGGTGGTGGTCTTCACCTGAGCTCATCCGGGTAGATGAGGCCGACCGCATTAGCAAAGGTGGAATTCCAGAAGTGGGTGACAGCCGTGCGGTGCTGCTTGATTTTGTGTGGGAACAGCACACAGAGCAACGGTGAAAGCAGAGCCAGGAGCTCATTGTCAGTGGCCAAGTTGGAGCAGCTCTGAATGCAGACTAAGACCTCTCCCAGAAGCTTCTCCATCTGCAGGGGCAAAGTGTTCATTATACTAATTCAACTTTGAGAGAAGACAAAGAGAACCCACTTTGGTCATAATCTGTGTTGTAAATCTGGGGGGCTTGCAGGTTGCTTGCTTGTAGAGACCAACGAGATGCGGAATGAGGGCGGTCAGAGCCTCTTTTACAGCGTTAGCAAGCACCAGGTTGGTGAAGAGGGCAGACAAGACAGAGAGCAGGGCTATGCCCGTGGTTTCTGATGGAACATCCTCCACTGCCAGGTAAACATCCAGACACTGAACCAGCAGGGAATGGAAGGTGGACAGGTTGCCAAGAGCCTTGCTTCTCTTCTTGGTCCAGTTTACTGGAGTGTGAGGAGCTGCAAGAGGAGGAAGTTTGTTTTTCGGCCAGTTTGCTATCACAAGACAAAAGTGTAAATTAAATTGTCCAAACTGAAAATAATTCGCCGTAACAGAACTCACCCACTCTATCAGATCAGACGATAGTTTGCACATTTTGTAATCAGCTGTAAAGTCGTAACTCACCGATGCAATTGATAACCTTAACATTGATCAGATCGGTGAATTGAGACTTTACAGCCACATGTCGTGTACACTGCCACGCACCCTAAATGACCTTCACTCCAATTGGGTCTCTGTTTTCCTGAATTTTGGCGACTACTGGTAGATTCTTTTGCTGCGCGTAGATTGTGTCGCTCAGCCTGTGTGGTGGTTGAGCGAGTCTGTTAACAGACACACGTACCGCTTTCCTTTGTGGTATAGTAAGGCAAATACTTCAGTCATTTGAGGTACTGTAGCAAATATATTTAGTGTTTATTTTGAGAATCGACGTTTGAGGTATCAAAGGCATCGACAGCTCAGACAAAATCGATCTCAACACCACTCAAGCAGGCGTAAAGACCATCTGGGGGGAGAAAACAAAATCAAGTTCTGGTCGATTAAATATTTCACTGCCACCCTTTCCTTCCTCAAGATTCTTAAACATGGGCAAAACTATTTGAGAAGAATTTTATTTTTACTTTGTAAACAGTAGACAACTATGTGTACTAAATAAACATTTATTTAAATAAATATTGGTTCCATTTGGTGATCAGATCTATTTTTTTAACTCGCTGATCAATGATTGAAAATCCTGTACATATTAAGTCTAAAAATAAGTGGACTTACACTTGAGTTTTTGCTGGAACTGTGATGTGTAGGGAGAGAAGTCCATACATTCCACCATGACTTGAAGGATGCAGGCAACAGTTGTCAGCATGGATGGAACCTTAACCAAAAAACAATTGTTAAAAGGAAATGTATACACATAAATACTCAGGTGTGGGTTTAAAATTATTAAATATATTATGTGTACATGTTTTAGGGATGAAACAAAACCTTGAGTAATTCAAGTACTTGGATTCTTAAAAATTCGAGGCATTTTTTTCTGCCTCAAGTACCTACTTATTTTTGTGGACACTGTCACGAAAAAGAAGTCAAGCCAACCGCAGCAACAATTGTTCATGCTATGTATGACAGTAACGCGCAGCCAACGTGGTGATAAGATCAATTTCAAAATAATCCTTACATAACCAAATATTTTATGGATCTCCCTCTTCACCACAGGTTTCAAAGTCAAGGCCCGGGGGCCAGATGTGGCCCGCCACATCATTTTATGTGGCCTGCGAAAGCAAATCAAACATGCCAACGTCCATGACGCTTGCTAAAATATATACCAAAAATTCATATGAGAGATATTGTAAGCATTTTCTTGTTGCCAAAGAGCTCATTACACAGAGATGAAAGTGGACTTTTCTGAAAATCCCGAGAAAAAAAAAAAAAAATTATATATATGTACACACACACACGCGCGCACACACACGTGGCAGATCACGCATGAATTAGTTTACACAAAACGCTATTCAAATACTCGACATTCAATGATTAGTCTTCCTTTTGTGTGCACACGTGCACCCTTTGTGGCTTCCGTTCTTGACGAAATTTCAAAATCTCCGAGAAATGGTGAGGCCATGAGAATGCGAGGCGAGGGTATTACTGTTGCGGCGACGCCACTCAGGCGAAAAGAGCCTCAGCAGTAGATAGTCCGCTGCTCCCTGCTGTGCGTGCTTCAGCGCGAACATGTACGCAAGCACGTCTTTTGATTTCAACCAATCAGCACCGACGCAACGACGACACACACCCGACGTCACACACGACAACAGCTAAGCTACGCCAGCCGAGACGACACTCTTAAGTCGGACGGACACGTTTTTCTGCAAATCTGTGTGTTTCCCTTTTTGTCCAAATATATTTTTTACAACTGTCTTGTCCACGGTGTCTTTTATTCGTTCCAATGGCGTTTAGCAAGTGTGTTTATAAAGAGACGAAAATCTCTTTACCGTTACTAGTGTTAGTGTCTCAACATGGCTACGCTCGTGAAAGCAAAACAACGAACTCAAACGCGTCTTTGTTCAATGTTGTCAACTAATATCCGGATTAATTTTAGGCAAATTTTCCTCAATTCTCCGGAGAGATTTTCATAAAAATTTGGAAAACCCGGAATCCCGGGAAAATCCGGAGGACTTTCATCTCTGATTAGAGTCACTTAAACAATAGTTGAATAAACAGTTATTCTTAACTTCCTTCTTTGATTTCAGTCCTAATGGCCCTCCAAGGGAAACGGTAACTAAAATATGACCCGCGACGAAAATGGGTTTGACACCCCTGCTCTACATGAATGACTGCATCTCAGCACACCCAGCTGTCAAACTCCTTTTAAGTTTGCAGACAACACAACAGTCATCGGCCTCATCAGAGAGAATAATATAATGACAGGAACTGGAACTGGAGCAGCTAGAGCGGACAACACAACCTGGGGCAGAACACGCTCAAGACTGTAGAGATGATGCCCATAATCCTATAGCCCATTAAATCCTTTAACATCTGAACAGTGATATCATTCGATAAATCAGCTAAAACCTTTGAATGGCTTTTGATTGCAAAATAATCTATTTAGTGATCTACAAGCACATGTGAGTGACTCCAACTCACCAAGACAACTTAGTCAGCCATTATGGTGAAGACATGGTCATCCTCATCATATATCCAAGATTGTTATACTTCTTGCATTTATGGCAAATACGTCTGCCTACTATTGTAACACATACTCTGATAGGCATGTACATGTTCCCCGTTTGCTTCAGATTGTCAGACTAAAAGTCAGTTGACTGTCGCCACGGCCGGCTTCACAAAGTTCCCCTCGTCGACAATAGCGTAAATGTTCTTACTGTGAGAGTATCTCGATCCACCGCGGCGGCCATTTTAACACAGAGCTCCTCACAGCAGACATTCTCCTCTGCGGTAACCACCAGAGCCGAACAGCGTGCAAACACCTTGTACAGTTTGGACCAAGTAGACAGCATGGACTTCTGGGCTGCCTGTAAAGGAGAGTCTTTAGGAAACTCTCAAAACAAATTTTGTGATGAATTAACATTTGTGAATGCAAACCTGCTGCTGAGGTGAGCCACTCAGCAGGTGAGTGATGGGGAACATTAGGGCAGAGTGGACGGCGCTGAAGTTGTGCTCCAGGGCGTCCCCTTGGTTGACTTCATTAGACTGCAACGAGATTTAAAACACTTTCACAATTTGAAACCAACAATGTACATTGCCACTCTCTCAATTGTTTACATTATGTATGTTTGTGTTGAGCTGTCACTCCACGGCTGACAGTCAATACAACTGTTTAATTTCCTACTGCTTATATGTATAATGTTGTTCAAGACTGCTGAACTTCCATGACGGAGGGCAGAAGTCTGTTGCGAGTGTCAGTGGGAAGTTCTCTCAACATCATCCATTCACAAATCCAGCCCCACAGATACGCAGCCCCACAGGTTAGTCAGGCTCAACGTGTTGGTGGATAATAAAAAAATAAAACTAAAAAACAACAAAAACAAAGACTGGGCAAAATTTTGTCAAAGCCCCCCAAAATTGAATTGGAGCTAACACATTGAAGAGACACAATGGCCACAAGTCACCCATATCAGAAACTAACCAATCAGAGCAAAATTGTTTTCTACATTGAATTGAGGAGAACCAAGTTCCAAGCGGAGCAAAGCTCATTTACAGATTGAATATTTTAGAATAAAGACTGTTCAAAATGTATTCATGACCAATGAAAATAATATGGAAAAAAGACAAGTTATCTTGCAAACCAAAAACAATGACAAAGTTTTTTTTTTTTAATGATAGTGGGGCCTTGAAGATTTTTTTCCAGTGTACCTGTGTGATTGTGTCTGTGAGCGGGGCGACCACGACGCTCCACATCCTCAACAGGTGCTCCTTGCTCTGCACTGAGGCGGCACTGCAGCCAGCCGCGGCCAACACTGCCTCGGCGAAGGCTAGTGGGGAGGTGGGGCCCGACAAGCTGCAGCCCACGAGTGTCTGGAGGCATTGATAAAACCTGCACACACAGAGAAATAAAATGTTTCTTCCGGGGAAACAAAAATATCCATCCGTCTAGCTCAAAACAGTGGTTCTAAAACTTTTTAGAACAAGGTATAACCCCAAACAAGTACCACAATAACAGCCAGAAATATGGAATAGAAAATTCAGGGCCATTCACCTCCAATGACCCTCGGAGCACATGGAAAGGCCTTACGGGCATCACAAACGACAACACCAAGAATGCATAAATGCTCAACAGACCCCGCCCTGCCAGTTGCCTTCTTTGAGGACTATAACATCACCATACTCATACCACCTCCGATACACGCCCCTCATTATTTCACCTGCAGATGTGAGAACACTGCAAAGGATCAACCCTCACAAAGCTGCAGGCCCTGACTGTACCCCCTTACTTGCTGACAACATTTTCAACACCTCGCTCCAATTTTGAGCCTGTCCCAAATTGCCTGAAGAGTGCCTCCATCATTGTCGTACTCAAGACCTCCACAGCGACAGGTCTGAATGACTATCGGCCAGTCGCCCCCCCTCCAATAGTTAAAATATGTAGTGTGTTCCTTGAAAAGTAAAATATGGATTGTACATGAAGAAAAACAAAACACTGTACTACCAACCAAATTTACCCACTGGTTTCCATGTGTTCAACTGGAACACAGCAAGGCTGGGAGATGTGATGTTTCAAGCACTCATTGCGAAGACCTACGCCAGGTACCACATATTGAGTATCACTAAGAGAGATTCTGTGAACCACTTACAGGTAGACAAACGAAACGAGACTAACCCATGAAAATATGACCGCACAGTTGCATGCCGCCAAACAGCAATTATTAGTGGTGAAACAAAAGACTCAATCACAGCGCTTAAAAGAAAAAGACACTAAAGTCACCTGGCGTCTTCGATGTAGGCCGCCAGCATGTTGCTGTCAAAGAGGAGCAGAATGAGGAACAGTGCCGGTGTTCCCTAGGAAGAAACAACAAGGGTCAGATGTCTCCATCATGGCATTAGTGAAGAGAAGAGCATGAAGCGCACATTCAGCACATCCATCTTGCCCACTTGGTAGGAGGCGGAGCCTAGTACACGTGGGGAGATGCCTTTCACGGTGCTCTCGAAGAGAACCTGAAGAGAACAAGATGTAAATACAGTGAGCACCTGTACATTTGATATTTCCAAGTTCCCCTTTTTACATTTTTTTCCCTGTGGATCCCGTTGTCTATTCACGGAATCTCCGTATATTTCTAGACATGCAATCCAATTGATTTATTAGTTTAAGACTAGTTCGCAATCCAACTGCACTCTGGCTCCACAAAAAAGGGCTTGTATCTTAATGTCAACGTTTCCGAACGTTGAACGCGACCTGGGAGCATCTCAATTGACTAAAACCAACTATTTTATTTTAATTAGTTTTT
>NW_017805498.1:898835-902800 GCF_001891065.2 Hippocampus comes | reverse complement strand
GGGGGGGGGTTAGCATTGCATGAGAGGTCTCACCAATTGCTCATGTGACTTAAGTTTCCCAACCCTGCTTTGAAATAACATCCCTTCGCTGAAAAGATAAGAGTAGGACACTCTTACCAGCACTTTGTCTGCAGGAAGAACTTGTGAGCACACCACGTTCTGTAGGGCTTGAAGCATGAGGGTCAGAACTTCACAGCCGTGTCGGTCCTTCTTACTTCCTGCAGACACAAAGCAATCAGCAAACACAAACAAAGCAATCATCAAACACGACCCTACAGAGTCACATGAGTGATGAACATCATTGGGCAAGAAGCCCTCAGTGGTTGTTTCTCGTCAAAGTCACACTAACAAGTGAGTGCTCAGACTTAAACTGATGACGGTGGCACTGAGTCGGGCAGGAGGCAAGGACGTGGTCTCTTCACCTGCCTCCGTAATGATCTGAAACCCAGACCCAATCACGAGTCCTCTATGTGGCACCACAAAGGAGGGAACAATTGCCTTAAGAACCCTCCTCAAAGTGTGGGAGCCACAACAGCATTAAGACATGAATCAGGAATGTCCAAAATTTTTCCAGAGTTGAGAAGCCCCGACCACACTTTTTTTTTTCTCCAGAGTATTGGATTTGGGACTCTTGTTCTGCTGATACAGAGGCCGGATCTGATATCTTGGCAATGGATTAAGAACAAAGGAAATTGGCTCAAATCAATAGATGGATATAAACACAAACGTGTAATCATAAATGTGTATACCTGTATATTATATGCTATTTTATACAGTATATTTCTATGTTATATGGGCAAATCAACCAAATCAGTGCAAATTACTCTTTGTAACACTCAAAATAAACCTATGGTTCTATTTTGTTTCTCTTCTCTTTTTTTAGCTGGAAATTTAATTATATACACATTGACACTCAAAATGTGTAGTGGTCCAATGTCAGATGTAATTTTTTTTAAAAGGGAGTGGGTGGGGGGTCGCTATTGTTTGTATTGAAACTAGGGATGCATGATGGCTATTGGAACCCATGGATCCGGGGGCGCATTTTGGACACTCCTGACAGAATTTAAAAAAATATATCGACACACGTTTATAATTTACTCTAACAGAAAATACTTTGGACAGAGAACAAAGCACTTACCAGACTCAATGGTCAGCATAACATAATGTACAAGATGATCCCATAGAAGTGCCAAAAGGGCATCTGAGGAAATATGAAGTAAAATAAAAGAAAACATGTCAATTTATATTAAAAAAAAAAAAAAAACTGGTAGTTTAGCTAAATAAATAACAGGCTACGTCCAGCTTTTAAGAAGCCAAATTTAAAGGGGAAGTCAACACCAAAATTTTCTTTACAATATGTTATATTCCCCGCCAGTAATCTAAACATGGTATTCTGATTAATATTGCATTTGTGGAATACAAAAGAGGCATCAAAATCCTCCTCTTTTTATCCCTCTCAATGGGCGCCCCAGTTTGCCACTTGCTGTCGTCTAAAAATGACATCACAGTAACTCAGGGCTGCGGCAATGACCAATCACGGCTCACCTGTTTTTTTTTTGTTTGTTTTTTTTTTGTTTGGTCATGTGATGTTCAGCCGTAACATTTGTTGCTAACTGGAATTATACTGGAGAGAAAAAACTATCAGACTCTTTTGCGAGAAGCGTCTGTGTATCCCAATGAGCCTCTGTCACCGGTGGTGTACATGAGCAAATGGCATCGTATCCCCTGGTCTTGCCTTCTGTCCGTACAGTCTCTAATTGGCTGGTCTAGCCACTGCGAGATACGTTTTTTTAAATCACTGCAAACTGTAATCCACCTTTAAGAGGCTTTTGATTATAAACATCCCTTGCTGACTAAAACAACAACAAAAACAAAACCTATGAACTGCTACGCAGTTCAGTGAACTTCTTATACATTTGTGACCCTCATATTCTTGAGGAGACCAATAGTTTTATTACGAAAATTTTATTAAGATAGTGTGGCTTAACGTTGTTAAAATAAATGTCCAGGCTTAAGTCTATAGCTTTATTCCGACAATGAGCCTGCTAACAAGTTAACTTCTACCTCAGACCATGGGTCAACTGAAATGAATGGACTGCAAGAAACTATTACTTTGGGAGGGTTTTTTTTCCCCTAAGATGCTGTACCTTGCATATCATTTGAACAGTGAATGAAGGTTAATTTAAAGTGTTTCCGCTACTGCTTTGGGGGTAGCATCTTTACATTAACCGCAAATACACGTTTAAGGCACCGCCATGAGAGCATGGATGTAAACATGACAATGTACATAACAAAAGCATCCATTCCTTGAAAAGGTGTTTTTCTCCCAGATATTTTGAACAGTGATTTTTCTGTGGATAGTTGTGTTATTGTAATTTCTTTTACCAAATGAATACTAAATAAAAATAATTATCAATATCAACTGATATGAAATGCTTGTACCAGCTCTACTCTAAAGCATTTGATTTGCATATAGTCCAGTTAATTCCCATGCGCAAGTTACCCAAATTCAAAGAATTGGGTGACGCGAGTTGATTTAGTATTTAAATATAAACATCAAAATCGGTTCTACGAACAAAGAAACAGCGAGGCACACCTGGAGCATCCTTGCCGACATTGTTGAAGCCATCTTTGATGCTGGAAATGAGTGCAGGAGCATGCTTGCTAAAGGAAGAAGCAGCACTCAACAGCGGATACCTCAAAGGCTCTGGAACCACATCAAAAGTATTTATAGCTGAGTGTAGCAGCTGTTACTACATTTATCATTTCAAGAATAGTAAGAGTGGATCACTCACCAAGAGTCAGGACCAGCTTGCTTTTGGTCGCTGTGGAGACCACATCAGGTCCCAGGAAGTAGTGGAGCAGCATTTCCAGGCCCAGCAACTTTATGGAGGGGACGGAGGAGGAGGAGGGCTGCATGCTGGAGTTCAGGTTCAGTCGAGACGAATTGGGTGTCAGGCTATTGAATGCCGTTGGGGCTGCTGGAACAAAAAAAAAAAAAAAAAAAAACTGCTAATGTTTAAAGCCATAAAAAAATGCCTACAACACAGCTACCATGTGAGTACGTAGGGAGTGGAAGAAGACTCCAGTGACAACGTGACACTCTGGTAGAATCCATTAATAAGAGGCTAAAGGCAGTGCTGGAAAATGGCTGCCGCACAAATTATTTCCAATCAGGGCCGGTAGTATAGACATGACATTTGTGTTGAGTTATGTTGGTGGAACAATACATTCACGCTGTCAGACGAGCACAGATAGCAAAGAATAATTTCTTCCTTATCGTGCCAGGAAACGATGTACAGTATTCACAAAAATCTGAAGGGTGTGTTCATGGGGGGACTGTACAGATTGAAATCATTCAGTACTGCTAATAAACTATTTAAACCCCAGTAGACGGCTCATGCTGTCTATACTTGAAAGCAAGTATTCCTGGCCAGTACAGCACAGTGAAAAAGTATTTGCACTCTTCTCAAAATCTTACTTTTTTGTAAATGTAATCAACTTGGTTGGCCTTTTCCAACTGGTGATAAGAACTCTGGAATTTTGGATTTGCAACCAGTTGGGGAGAAGAGAAAAAAAGTTATTGACTACAATACACTAAATTTAAAAACACACATTCAAAATACAGAGATGAAAGTGGACTTTTCTGAAAATTCCGGAATAAATAAATAAATAAAGGTATATATATCACGCACGCATGCACGCACGCACGCATGCACGCACACGCACTTGGCCGATCACGCATGAATTAGTTTACACAAAATGCTATTCAAATACTCGACATTGAATGATTAATCTTCCTTTTGTGTTCACACGTGTACCCTTTGTGGCTTCCGTTCGGGCCGAAATTTCGAAATCTCCAAGATATGGCGAGGCCATGAGAATGCGAGGCAAGGGTATTACTGTTGTGGCGACGCCACTCAAGCTCAGCGAGCCTCAGCAGTAGATAGTCCGCTGCTCTCTGC
>NW_017805498.1:891670-898783 GCF_001891065.2 Hippocampus comes | reverse complement strand
CGTAAATGACGTCACCCACGACAACAGCTAAGCTAAGTTAGCCGAGACGACACTCTAAGTCGGACGGACACGATTTTCTGCCAATCTGTGTTTTTCCCTTTATGGCCAAATGTATTTTTTACTACAACTGTCTTGTTGACGGCGTCTTTTATTCGTTCCACTGGGGTTTAGCAGGTGTGTTTATAAAGAGACGAAAATTGTTTGGGGACTATCCCCCACCTTCTAGTTGAGATGGTATAACCCAAGAGGCAAAATGACGCTTGCTACTGTTGTTGCGAGTTGCCATTCGTTCTACTAAACCATTAGTCAAACGCCATCATGTCTTCTGTCGTTATTACACAAACAAAAATCTCTTTACCGTTACTAGTGTTAGTGCCTCAATATGGCTACGCTCGTGAAAGCAATACAACAAACTCAAACGCGTCTTCGTTCAATGTTATCAACTAATATCCGGATTAATTTTATTATTTATTTTATTTTCCTCAATTCTCCGGAGAAATTTTCATAAAAATTTGAAAAACCCGGAATTCCGGGAAAATCTGGAGGACTTTCATCTCTGAAAATAGTTGTTTAATTTGGATATATATCAGATTGTCATTGTGACTGGTTATTGTTTGTCTGTGTGCGACCTGCAATTGGCTGGGAACTAATTCAGGGTGTACCCCCGCCTACTGTCCAAAGACAGCTGGGATAGGCTCCAGCACACCCGAAACCCTTGTGAGGAAAAGCATTTCGGGTGATGGATGGATATATATATATTTTTAAATATTCTGGAGTACACTGGATGAACCACTTACTCACTTCATCAATACCCCCCCCACTCCCTGATTACGGGAAAACTCCCAGGAAAATAGAAACAAGCAAAAGTCATTCCAATTGTTAAATCTAGGACAGGTGATCAGGTGAGTAATTATAGGCCTATCAGTATTCTTCCTGTATTCGCAAAGATTCCAGAAAAGGTTGGAGCAGTGCAACTGATGAGTCACTGAGAAATAAATTATCTGCACCCATTACAATTTGGGTTCAGACCCAAATATTCCACAGAAAGAGCAAATTGCTATCTGTTGGAGGAAAAAAAAAAAAAAAAAAAATCTAACCAGACAAGGGAGATGTCGTCGATCTTAAAAAGGCATTTGATATATCAAATCATAGCATTAGGTATAAATAGTGTGATGCTGTGCATTGGAGATTGTTTTTCCTTCGTCTATGTTGTGGCATCAGTACCTATTAAAATAAACATAAAATGAAAAATGAAAATCTAAATATGTGTGCCAAAAAGGTCTGTGTGTGTGTGTGTGTGTGTGTGTGTGTGTGTGTGCGCGCGTGCGTGCTTTCCCAAACATACACGTCAAATGTTTCAGCTGAGGTTTTGAACGTACCAGATTTGGGTGTGCTGGGTGTTGCAACGTCATTCTGACCCCTGGCAGGGGTGGCTGGGGCCGAGGTGGCTTCAGATCCAATGGTGCACTGTAGCAATGGGAGTGACACCTGAGGAGACCGAAAACAGTAATTACTACTGTTAAAGCAGCTCCAAGTTGAATGCAAAATGGAAGCTTGAGAACAACAACAAAAAGTTTATCTACCAAATCAAAGTGGGGCGACAGGTTGGGGCCAAGTTGGACCACTAGGTACCACCACACCTCCACCTTGGTAAGCATTAGCATCTCTGTACGAATATTGATCGACATGAGGGGCTGCATGAGAAGCTTCATGCGCTTTCCACTGCAAAGGATGTCTGAGAAAAACAAGATTGCAGTTAGAGGAGCTCAAAAGAAACGTAGGGGGCGGGGGGAGAAAAATAAAAGACTCACTTGGATTAAGAGCAAAGTTATCGATCAAACTCTTCCAGGCGATAAAAGCGATTTTCTTGACGGTAGGAGAGGAGCTGCGAAAGCCCAGCTCCTCCAAATGGAGCAACGAGTTGATAAAGGGACCTCCTCGGTGGAGCAGCTAAGAAGCAAACATGAGGTTGGTGAGGTTGCATCTTTCAGGATCACAAAATCATTGTTTGAAGTCACGATTTAGATTCCAAAGCCGTAAATGCTTCAGCCCGAGCACAAATTGTGTTTATCCGTTTTCTGTATATTAGTAGTCACCACCGCATCAATAAAACCATCAACCCCCCCAGAATTGCCTATTCCCCACCCTCGAGTACAGAGACTGCTAGCTAACACACAGATGGACAAACAAACCCAAAATACAAAGTTCTATGGATTGTTATCGCTCTTTTTTTTACTGGTTTAACTTCGGTGGAAAGCAAAGATAAACTCTGTAGCCTATTAATTATGCTGTCTTTGATCATGAAAACATAGCAAAAACAAAAAATCCTTTGGTGGCCCAAGACTTTTATACAGTGCCGTATATATATATGAAACCTTCAGCAGCGTTTAAAAATGTCAAATGTTTTTGTGTTCACTCGGTCTTAATGTCCTGAAATGTTCAGAATGTATTTATTTTACTAAAGTATTCTAACTAATATCCTTATCACTTTCGGAATCAATACAAATGAAAAAGAAGTTGAAGGTGCTTAGTTTTCAGCTATTATTCCAATACATTTTTGCCCTGGTACCATTTCAGTAATTGGTATCAGGATACAATGTGGAGGTATACTGTAGTATCAAAGTCAAAATGTTGGTATCATGACAGCACTTTATGGTAGAGCTGTTATGTGCGAGAAATGTATCAATAGCATTAAAAAAAAAAATTAACAAGTGTACCTTCCCGAGAAGTTTTACAAATAATGGCCAGAGCTTGAGGACATTCATTTCATTTTTGGACATGAAAAGCTTCTGTAGCTCTGGAATCAGTTTCTGTGAAGAGAGACAAAACCTGGATGAATCGTTTTGCCATTAAGATCGTTTACCTTCAGAGGACGGTTACCCACCGCAGACATCAAGGGCTCAATGCTAGCAGCCACTTCCATCTGTTTTTGCAGCAGCAAAGGCAAACCCATCTCCAAGGCAGCCGCTGCCCGCAGTCGCACCTTGGAAGTCGAGTGCACCACCAGAGGGATGACAAGCTTGGCCCAGCACACAGCCCACTCTCCCATCTGAGCTGGAACCTGCTCCAGCAGCCTAGAAGCGCCAGGAAACCGGATGATCATAATTCTAATTCTGCTCAAGTCCCAAAACATGCTATGTTTGATATTATGTGGATTTGTACTCTGCAGTATGAAGTACCGACTTTGTAAGAGTGTAGCGTGAGAAATAGGTTACACTTTTTTTTTTTTTTTTTGAATGACTCAGTTTCTGATTCCGGTCCCTCTTTTCGATTCCAGTTCCAAACAATTTTGAATTCGCATTCTTTATGGGGTCTGGGTTTAACCCTTTCATGCACCATGTAACCTGATAACATGATAAGCTGTCCACTGTACTAACCGCTGTCCCTGAAAGGGTTAAAATCAGAGGTGTCCAAACTAGAGCTCTAAATTTTTTGCTGCCCACAGCATTGTCAAAAATGAACAGTTGACATGGCCCATGTCGTTCACCTGCATTGTACTACAGTACTTACTTTCTACACTGGGTGGCAAGGGAGAGAAGAGAAGAAGTGGGTGGCCATCTCTTACTTTGTTTTCATCCAATCACACATCATTCGGGTCATTGGCCATCTCAAAATCCTGAAAAATTACTTTTCCCGTTATTACCTCTCTGATTTTTTTAATTTACTTTAGTGTGTTGGAAAAAGGAACTATGCCAAAGTGGGCTTTGGAAGAAAAAGTTTAATCACACTTGGTGTATACAAAAACATAAATTTGTTATTTCTGGATGAAATCGACTGAACTTGTAGAATTTTCATTCTATTAACTTTTTAATTTTTATAGAACTTTACTATGAATTTCTGAGTGTTATTTATAAACAGGACTAATGTCACACCTGTGAACGTGAATGTGTGTCCCCCCCCCTCTCAACACAAGCACTTTCTCTAATTAGCTTGATTTTTTGAAAACTGCATGAAAATAAATGTACACAAATGTAACTTAGTATACACATGTTGCTCCCACTGACCTGGTGTATAAATTAGCCAAACAGAACAACTTGCCAACCTATTTCAGATTACAAGCAGGTACAGTATGTAATCGTAAATAGTTCTTGAGAAAAATGTTCACATCTGCCAATTCGGGCAATGTGCCTGCAGCATTGTGGACACACTAGTATCTATTTGCTCCCACTGAGAACACGCTCGCCTGGTATAGAAAATACATATGCTTACAACACATATAGATTAAAAGATATTTACAATGTACAGTGAAACTCCTCTAGAACGAAACCTACATGGGCGAAAATACCCCCTTATGTGAAAAAATCTTCATGCATTAACACAATTCCCATTCTCCTGCCCCCCATACGACGAAAAACCCCCTGTTGCTTATACGAAATCATTTTCTCTGCTCCAGCCTCGCAAAGACATTCACTACAACGAAGTTTTATCCAACAGCGACCTCTACCGGTTCGTTCGGAAACGGCAACAGCAAACACCACACTGGTTTACATAGTGAACAATGTTTATTTCGGTCACAGCTGCGAGTTTCCTGGACTCAACAAACTCATAGCTGCTCTGCCATTGCCAAGAGGGACCTAACTGGAGCGCTTCTCTCTCATTAGCGCTCCAGTTAGCGTAATGTTTTTAGCCTTCGAGAGCTAACTAGGCCGTCGAAGACTATGAAGCGTCCCGCGGCTCGACGGACATTCAAATAAACGATCGTTTCCTCGAATGCTTTACTTGTTATCATGCTAAAAACAGCCACGGGACGCTTCGTAGTCCTAGACGGCCTAGTTAGCTCTCGAAGGCTAAAAACATTACGCTAATTAGCGCTCCAGTTAGCGTAACGTTTTTAGCCTTCGAAAGCTAACTGTGGCCATTTAGAACTACGAGGTGTGGCTGGTTTAAAAGTTCATTGCATGAACATCAGCTGAGCAACGCTGTCTTGGGTTAGGGTTAGGTAGAGACAGTGAGATGGTGGAAAGAAAAGCCACCGGGTCCAGAAGTATTTGTTATTGTTAGATTCAGACGAGGATGGACGTTGCATTGCTAAAATGGCTACAAAACTGACCTTTTGATGTCAAGCAGCTAAGACAAGAAGAGCTCTGATGCTGGAAGAGAGGTTAAAAGTGATCAAAATGAAAGACGGAGCAAGCAAAATAAATGACATGATCCAAGAAATTGATGTAAGTGAAAGTGAATGCTGATTGTAAATTTCGCAATTTCTTTACCTTTTTTTCTTTCTACACTGACAATATGAAGTGTCAAATAAGTGTATGCTCATACTTATGCACTATTGGAATAAAAATAGAGTACACATACGTTTGTGTGCGTGTACACATATGTTTGTGTGGGTGGGTGTGTGTGTGCTTACATCTGAGACCAAATTTGCTACAGTGAAAAACCCCCTGTTGTGAAAAATTTCTTGCCGCAAACACGATTTCGTTGTAGAGGAGTTTCACTGTAATTCTAATAAACAAAATACCTTTACTAGTGACTCAAAGAGTAAAATCTTTTTAGGTCATGAGGTCATTGCCAGAGTGCCGGCCATCAAAATGATTTCTCTATTTCAATGTGTATTTCAAGTGGCACCCGTGCTGGTTTTGTTCGGACTGACAGACCAACACAACACAATTTGCATGGATGGGTGTTTAAGGTCGAAACTCCACAAGTATCAATACCAGGCAGTGAGTTAGTTACCCAGAAATAGACAACGATAAACTAATATTCTGCATATTAAATGGGGCATACTGTTCAGTTGGCCTGTACTGACTCTTCCCTATTAATTAAAATGACAGTCACCTCAACACTATATAACTGGTTGGTAGTGGCAATTTCCCGGATTTAATGATCACACACCTTTGTAGTAACATATTTCAACATTACTTAATTGCCAATTACACTGTGTATTTATTGTATGCTTCTATGTTTGTTTGATCAGAACAGTGTGTGTGTGGTTGGGCATTTTTCTGCCGCAGTCACAATTGCAGATATCAGAAACATATTGGGGTTTTCTCCCCACCTTTGGAAGAAGCCCGATTCTGGTCTGCAGATGTTCGATCTCGTATATTTTTGCCTTTCAATGCTGGCTGGACTCATACATCATAATGTGCCACTTCACAGGGTTCCCACTCTTCCACTTGCTTTTTATTTATGGACCCTTTAAGGACTTTTGAGGGCTAATTTAGCATTTTTAAGGACTTTTTCTCCATTCAGGATTTAATGCCCGCTCAGCAATATGCGGGCTGAACAGAAAGCCACATAACACTGAGCTGGTGTTCAAATCATTGCTGCCAAAGGAAGGGCACATCTTTATTTTTAGGGGCAATCAGCTAACCCTTTATTTGACATGCTGTATGTCAAATTTTCATTCTCCTACCTGTATTTCAGGTAGGAAAATGAAAAAAAACTTGAATTCATTCTCAAATAAAGTAGACTAAGAAAAATTTTAATTTAGAAAATATCAAACTTCAATTTATTTTCGAATAAAAACAATATGGATTTTTATTGATTTTAGAAGCTTTCCGTGAAAATTAAGGACAATTAAGAACATAATTGTACAACTTCTCTTTTTATGGATTTTTTATTAACTTTAAGGACCTGTGGGAACCCCGCTTCAGCAAAAAACAAATTGTCTTACTTTGACCTTGCTTTGTGGCACTGGGAGACTGATTTAGTACTCGGAAAATTTTGGTAGCGGTCTCTGTTCTTGAGTTATTTAGGGACAAAGGGTTTGGGTTACATCAGGGAGGTATAGGACTCTTCTCTGCAAATTAAACCGGTATAAAAACTCATTCATACCGCAGGCTATCATTTTAATCAATAAACCATTAGAGGGAGGCAGACAAGCGGAAGGACATGAGTGTGGTGGGGGTGAGGGGGTGCATATGACTGTAATGTACACTCACCGGCCACTTTATTAGGTATACCTGTCCAACTGCTCGTTAACACTTTTTTCTAATCAGCTAATCACATGGCGGTAACTCAGTGCATTTAGGCATGTAGACATGGTCAAGTCAATCTCCTGCAGTTCAAACCGAGCATCAGTATGGGGAAGAAAGGTGATTTGATTGGCTTTGAACGTGGCATGGTTGTTGGTGCCAGATGGGCTGGTCTGAGTATTTCAGAAACTGC
>NW_017805498.1:871692-891410 GCF_001891065.2 Hippocampus comes | reverse complement strand
GCTGGTGGTGGTGGTGTTATGGTGTGGGGAATATTTTCTTGGCACTCTTTGGGCCCCTTGGTACCAATTGAGCATCGTTGCAACGCCACAGACTACCTGAGTATTGTTGCTGACCATGTCCATCCCTTTATGACCACAATGTACCCAACTTCTGATGGCTACTTTCAGCAGGATAATGCACCATGTCATAAAGCTGGAATCATCTCAGACTGGTTTCTTGAACATGACAATGAGTTCACTGTACTCAAATGGCCTCCACAGTCACCAGATCTCAATCCAATAGAGCATCTTTGGGATGTGGTGGAACAGGAGATTTGCATCATGGATGTGCAGTCGACAAATCTGCGCCAACTGTGGGATGCCATCATGTCAATATGGACCAAACTCTCTGAGGAATGCTTCCAGCACCTTGTTGAATCTATGCCACGAAGAATTGAGGCAGTTCTGAAGGCAAAAGGGGGTCCAACCCGTTACTAGCATGGTGTACCTAATAAAGTGGCCGGTGAGGGTAGTGTCCAATGTGTGTAGAGTGTATACTGTCTTGTCTTGTATGTAATTGTCCTAATTATGTTGTGCTGTGTATGTTTTTTGCTCAATGTATGTAGCAGCACAGAGGGACTGTCCTCCGAGACAAGTTTCTCCTATGGGAGACCTAATAAAAAGTTAAATCAAATCAAATCAAATCACATCACACCAGCAGTGCGCTCCGCTCAAATCTCTGCCGCACCAGAAGCCCACTCAGGCCATTAGTCGAGTCTGATTAACTGCACCCTTTGTTAGTTTTTGCCAAATATAGAAACCGCATTCACCCCTGATTTTAATGGAATGGACGAACATGTACAAGAACGGTAAAAGATACCTGATGACTACATTCAGAGCCTCATGCTCCACAACGACCGACTGCACTTCCCCTTTGCTCCAAACGCTCTCCAGCATGCTCAGTATACATGGCACCTGAGCAGATTGATCACAAAATGAGTACGGTGCCTCATGAGAAAGGACCGTCATTGTTTGTGTCCGTGCTAACCTTTTTGCCCACCATAGCGGCAGGGAAGTTCTGTTTGGAGATGACCCATAAGGCTCTGGTGCAAGTGTTCTTCTCCGGCGATTTGGCCACAAGGGAGCAAAGTGCGGAGAGCATTTCTGTGGTGAACGTTTCTGGAAAACAGGAATAAACAATACAGCGGTGCCTTTACTTACACTTTTAACTTGTTCCGTGACCACATCCTAACTAAAAACACTTGTATCTCAAATTAGATTTCCCGACTGAAATGACTGCCAGAGGCATATTTTTCAATTTTCTTTTCATACTCCACACCTTCAATCCCAGGTACTTATTGATATTTTTTCCTTTGTTTATGAAAAGTTAAGGGTTTAAAAAAAGGTCTGAAAATGGCTGACACTGAATTAGTTGAGGATGATTAGGGTAACAATTTTTAAAAACTGAATGCATGTTTTACCAAGTAAAAACTAAACATACCAGACACTCCAGAGACAACGTGCGAATGATAGACACAAAAGCCCAAAGCTTGTAGAGCGGCTTGGCTCAGCTCAGCATGCTGACTGCTTACATGACTCTGTCAATAACACCAAGTGGCAGCAGTTCACTAACAAGCGTAGCTGTCGAAGGAGAGCTTTCCGGCTTTAAAATAAAGACTTACCAAGATGGCATTACCCAAGCGAGAAAAGTGCTTTGTCACGGCAGGAAGAAACTGGCGGCCTTCCTCTCCACTGAGCCGACTAAAGTAAATAAAGAAATGCAAATGAAATAAAACCCACATAAATATATGTATTAAAAAAGGAAAGAAAACAAAAGTGGAAAGAGAATCGATGAACAAGAAATCGGCGAGACCTACTTGGCAATGGTGAGGTAGGCGTCAGTCTGCTCAGGGCATCCAGCGGCGCTGTCCTCTAGACACTCCAGCAAGGGGACGATGCTGAAGTTGTTCGGAGGCTCCGCCGACGCCATCATCGTTAATTGCTGCACAGCCTTCATGAAGAGAATGGGGGTTGGGGGAGGAGGGCAGGGGGAATACTTATTTTGTAACAAACTAAAATGAGATGTTTTGCTATTTCATGTTTTTATGATGTCATAAACCGGTGTTGCCAGTGAAAGTAAAAAGGAAAATGTTTTATGTTTGCCATCCTTGATAACTTGTGTAGATGCACTTCCGAAAGGCTACAACCACTTTGTTACGGGGTGAAGGTCCTCCCAAATTTAATGTTTAGTTGTCATGAAAGGATCTTTGAATGCTGACTGTATTTTAGGGCTAGATGATTAATCAAAATTTCAATCGGGATTTTGATTTGGGCTTCTCTTCAAAATGTCAGAATTCATCCCAAAAAACGATTCATGTGCAAAACGGTGCGATGCATTTACAAGTTCCCGATGTAAAAGGATCATTTGATTATAAACTCTTTCTACCTAAAATGACTGCAGTCACTTAACCAAGATTTGCAGTGTGATGAGGCACACACAGAATCATTTAATATAATAATATAGTGCAGTATATAATTGTTCAAATGTGGAAAGATTTTCAAACAAAATATAAAAGCAGAAAACAGCGTCAAGGATGCATTAATCAGTGAGTGTCAATAATGCCTCCAATTTTTTAGAAGTCAATCTGTGCACATTCTGGTGACTTTAGATGGGTACAAGGCTCTCTATAACACAAAACTATTGAAACTATAGTCCGCATTAGGTGGTATAAAATCATTTAAAGAAAATGTGTAGTAAAACATTGAATTCTTTTAATCCGCAATTTTAAAAAAACACTGAACATGAAAACATCAACATTACAGTAATTGGGGAAACAAATTTCATTTATTAAGCATATATTTCTATTAGAATTTTACTTCTTTGGCTTTTTAGGACTGAAAGGAAAAGCCTTAAGCATGGCCATGTTTTTTTCCCCCCTGAAATGCATGCTAATTGAGTAGTGTCATTCTTTCTAGCAGTGTCTTGAGCCTCTGGTTGGATGCGTGGATCTGAATGAAGTCGTGGTAACCTAATTCACGACCCGATCAGAACCGTGAATTTCTTGATCCGTTGCAACATTAATTGTCTAAGCATTCATCTCCATGTCAATGCCTCGCCAATGTAATGTGTCGCAGGACAATTATTTAGTTTTACTTGAGAGTGGTTAACATTTTCACACCTGTGTAAGCAACAACACTGTTATTTTTTTGTTGTCAGAAATACTAAATCAAAACAAATTTTCATCATCAAGGTAATTTTGGATCACGGATGGAATTCCATTTCAAGTCAAAGTGTCCAACTCTGATTTAATGTCAATATCTAATTTCACAATTTCAACGTACATTTCAAGTGGCACCCATGCTGTCTGTGTTTAGGCTGACAGACCACACAACATAATCGGCATGGGCAGTCGTTTAAGGTCGAAACTCCACAAGTATCAACACAAGGCAGTGACAAATGATCCAGAAATAGACAACGATAAATTAATATTCTGAATATTAAACGGTGCATATTGTTCAGTTGGCCTGGACTGGCTCTTGCCCCCTCTTAATTAAAATGACAATAACCTCAACACTACATCACTGGTTGGTATTGGCTATTTCCCTTATTTAAAGGACCACATAAAACCACAAATAAATCACATACATCAGAGTAAAATGTGAAGATGCCTTCACGATATCCAGCGCTGTAAACAAAGTAATATCAATCTGATATGATCGACACAAAACATTTTGTGCGGGTCCATGTATGTATGTATGTATGTATGTATGTATGTATGTGTCACTAATTTCCCCTCATCGTAAAATGGATTACAAATTTGCAGCGACCTGGCGCACTTGAATTTTGAGATTTGCGACAAAACTAAAAGTTAATTAGCTCGCGCAAGTTAGCACAGCTAGCAAGAACGCAACAAACATGCGCCAGATTGACGAACAACTACAGCTGGCTTACCTACACGTGTTTTATAGAACACGAACGTACACCAAATAAGAAAAAAAAAAACAACACATTACAACACGACACAAAATTATACAAAACAACACGGGTACATACGCCACACACGGAGCACAGAACCGCCGCGCAGCTCGGGCTCCTAAAGCGAAGTTAGCCGCAGAAATGACGCACCGCCAAAAGCAGCAAGGACAGCAGCCGACCGCTTCGAGATTTCAGCGCCCAATGTGCTTCAAGTGTCGGCTTGTTTTGTTAAACGACACTCGGTCTGCTCTTTCGTATAAATTACACACCGCGTTGTTGTCCTACTGTCCCGCGAAATAGCTGGCGCCAAAGCACCACGCATACGTCAAAATTACCTTTGACCCCTGTATGTCACATCCTGTTCCACCTCCGAGGAGGATCAGGCTGCGTTTCCAGTGCAATAAAATCAACCTTTTTTTGTTTCCCCTTCCAATGCTATTTATTCATTTATCATCGTACAGTTGTATCACAGTTTACAATACATTATATATTTTATTCATTTCATAAATTGGGAATAACATAGAAGTCTTGACGTCAAAGAGGTACTCACTAGTGTTTAAACAGCATTTGTATTTAGCAGAAATATGTGTTTAATACTCCGGATGCAATTATTATTGATCTTGGTCAGTGGAAATAGTCAGTATAGTTCTGTGACAACGCAGATGCATTCATGGCAAAGTACTGTAACTGGAAGCCCCCTGCAGTGACTGAAGCATCCGAGAGGAACTTCAGCGTCATCACGTTTCCTGGAAAGAAAAAATTCACAAGACAAATGGTATTCATTTTCTTCACCCATCCTTAATTTTTTTCCAACATCTTACCCTTTTTTGGGTCATCCCAATTGCATTGTTCACATTGGCCAATTTAGACTCTACCAAAATGTTTTTTTGTTGATTTTTTTTTGGAGGAACGAGTACCCATAGAAAATTCATACAGGAAAATGAAGCTTAATGCAAATCCACACAGGAAGACCATACGTGAAAATTCAACTCTGAACCTTAAAATTCTGAGTAGACGTGGTAACCACCCGTCTACGGTGTCGCCTGTTTCTTTTTGTTTTGTTTGGAAATCCAGTAAACTAATAGTGGCTCACCTGTGCTGATTATGTCTTGGGGTAGATAATCACCACAAAATCTGGGGGAAAAAAACGTTTAAAGGTGATTTGATGTAACTGTGTTGGAGGTCAGGTGACTTTGGGCACCCCAGTGATCCCTCACCTTCCAGCAAAGCCGGACACATCGTCATAACTGTCATACACTTCTAGGTAGTCAGCCAAGCAGGCCGTGTCATCCTCCACATCAAACTCTACAAAATGGAGGAGGATCTTCTGGCCAAAACGAGCTCTGATGTGCCAGTAGCAGATCTGGTCATCCTGGTATTTGTCTGGAAAACCAGGAGACTGGATGAATCTCTGCTGGTCAGTCAGAATGCCGCCACACTCTTTGGCTGGAAGACACATAAGATAATAATGATTGGACACTGCTTAAAATGACAAACCATGCCTTTGATTAAGGTCTTTTAAGCATTTAAAAATCTAGTTCACTGTCAGTAATTTTAGAAAGCTACTTTTCATTTGATTTATGATGCTTTTTAAATGGGGGAGGCACAGTGTTCAATTGGTTAGCACGTCTGCCTCACAGGAATGCAGAGTTCGATTCCGGCTCCGGCTGTTCTGAGTGGAGTTGTCATGTTATTCCCATGCCTGCGTGGGTTTTCTCCGGGTACTCCGGTTTACTTCCACATTCCTTTCACATGCCATGCAAAACTCAAAATTGTCCCTAGGTGTGATTGTGAGCGCGAATGGTTGTTTGTCTACGTGTGCCCTCCGAATGGCTAGCAACCAGTTCAGGATGTACCCCGCCTCATGCCCGAAGACAGCTGGGATGGGCTCCAGCAGACCCACGACCCTTGTGTGGGTAGGCGGATTAGAAAATGGATGGATGGATGTTCTTAATGTCTGTTCCTTTGGTAATTCTTAGGAAGCTACTTTTGTTCTCTTTGGTTTGCCTTTGAATGTCTTTAGTTGTTTGTTTGTAAATGCTTTTCAGTTGTTGTGCTTTTGGTTGTGTGAACCACATTGAGTTGTGTCTTAAATATGCTGTATGACTAATACTGCCTTGCCTTGCCTATGAATGTCATAACTTTGTAACGGTAACATTTTTGACGTACTGTTTTACATGCCCCCGCATGACCTGACAATTTGGTGGCTGAAAGTAGACTCAACTTAGACCAGCTCAAAGCAGATGTAAAACAACCACACCACCGAGTGGTATGAAGCATTTTTTTTCTCTTTTTGTGCTCTTTTAAATTTAAAAACTGCATTCTACTACACTGCAATGTCGATTTAGATTCAATTAATTTTTCAGCCTTACACAATGTCATATTGTGCCTTGGGCACATTATAAAGAAGTCCAAAAGAAATAAATATTCCTTTGATTGTCTGACGAACTGCTTAGCCACGATTGATTCTTTCTTCTCTCGAGCATTTTCGTGACAAATCCTCAAGACAGGCAGATGGTCGACAGTCATGACTACTTGAAACGCTCCTCTGTGGACATCTTATTCATGGATGCCGTCACGTCATGCAGGTTTAGCCTGGAGGTAAGAGCGATAAGTCACAGGGAGTAAACCAGATTGCGGTCTCCATTCCAGACTCTGTCGTCCCATCCTGGAGTGATTAAGCTCCTTTGTGTCGTCACTCGTGTTTGACATGGAGCATTGGTGGTCGGCAGAGCTTCAGACTGGATGACTGGTCTTTAAGTGTGGTTACTCCCAACCGCCACCATCATCATAATCATCATTATCATCACCACAGTCACCACAGTCACCTACCACTGGGAACCATGACAAAGCTTCACTTGCTCAATGATGCGAGACGATTTCAACATAATGCTGGATTTTGAGCTTCCATCTGATTTAGTGCAAGATGCAGGTTTTAAAAGCATATATATATATATATATATATATATATATATATATATATAAGAATATACTCAAACTAATTTTTAAGTTACTCTAATCAGGGGATTGATAACAAGAAAATGCTTACAATATCTCTTTTATTTATGACAAATGAGAATTTGAAATTTTGGTACAGATTTTAGCAATCGTCAAGGAAGTTGTCATCTTTGATTTGCTTTCGTGGGCCGCATAAAATGATGAGGCAGGCCAGATCTCATCGTCAACAATGAGTGGGCCAAAATATCTCCACAGAGATGTGAAAGACTCATTAAAGTTATCAAAATAAAACTCTTTATTTTGGTTGTTGCTGCCGAGGGTTTCCCAACCAGTTATTAGTTTTGAATTTTGTGTTTACTTGTGTTGTCTTCGGCTAACATTTAAATTTGTTTGACAGGGGGAAATATTTACGTGAGACAAAAAAAAAAAAAAAAAAGCAAAATCAGGAAGGGAGCAAGGATGTTTTCTACCGCTGTTAATCTGAATCATCAAGTGATATGACTCAAACTCCACTTTTGCAATATAGTCGAACAAAACGAACATACATGTTTTCGCTAAACATGTACGTTATTTAAACAGCAATTTATAGTCCTAAATCAAGGTTTGTTGACTATGGGAGGAAGCCTAACTGAAAGAAATGAAAGTAGAATATGCAACCCATCCGAAAAAAAAAAAAAATCTGCTTCTTTTGCTCAGTCCTACAGCAGGTGATTTCTACTGCCCACTGTTGGTAGCATCAAGAACTTAAGCAACCTACTCACTGGTTGGGTTGTAGCAGTACACATCCCATCTCTCGCTTTTGTTGATCCTGTAGCCGTAGTCGATGATGCCCACCTTTCCAAAGCCGCAGTTGGCACCAGCTTTTACGATGGGGTAGCCAACGCGCCCATGATCAAACCATCCTGCAGCGCACACATGGAAACCTGAACAAGAAAAATTCCAATGCGTCAAATTGCGTTATTCTTTCCTCCGTTCAACGGCCCACCATTTCCTCCGCCACACCCCCATTGACATGAACAAAGCCTCCTAATGACTACCATGAGACTTTTTTGGTGGGTTTGCTTGTTCTGGTTTCTCTTACTGGTGAGGTCAAGTGTTGCTGTTACAAAAAGCAGACCAATGCCAAAACAGGCCTGATAAATTGGAGACCTCCCGCTTAGATTGCTGAAGGGGAAAGTCTCCTGGAGCTGCTCACAGGTGATTAGTTGGGAGAGGTTGTGACCCCTGAGAGAAAAGAGGCTGGACTCAGTCCCAGTGCCATGAGTGCAGTGATGTCACCCAACCAAGATGGTGTTAACACCCTTTTACAATACACCGGGGATGTCATGCAACAGCAACCAAAGTGTCCAATGGAAATGAATTTTTCAAGCATTATTTTGCTCTGACCTCCAGCCCACAATAAATTGCAGTATATAATTGGAGGATATAATTGTTACGCTTGCTTATTGACTAAACATCTGTCAGAAAGGTGTTATTGTTCATTTCTTTGCAGTGAGCAAATTCAGTAGGGATGAAATAATTATTTCCCACTTAGGATGTACAAATTCTTCTGCATGATGGTGACGCATCTAATTGGAGGTAAATTAGAGTTAGAATCTAAACAAAGATGAATCCCAGATTCGGGTGTACATGTTTTCCAGACCTATTTGTCGAGCGGCCTCCAGCTCCTCATAAGTGGCCATCCTTCCTCCCTCGTACTTGCACATGGCTTTGGCCTCCTTGTACGTCAACTGATACCTCCCATTGCGAGACTCCCGGTGGTACACTCCAGCTGCTTGTTCTGTCAAAAGAAAGATCACCACAGCTGAAAACGTAATGTAACGTCATTAATCCATACCCTAATGGAAGATTTCCTCGAGCAAGCAAGCGCAGATTAACAAAATGGTGGTAAGGCAGAGGTCAATCATTGCCCTACAGGTCAATGAAAAAAATTGGCACACCCAAGCCACACCCACTAGATAATAGATGTACTGTACTCGATACCTGTATATAACAAAAATAAGGCAAGTAATGGGTGTGTTTTTGTCTACGTCATTGACAGTTTAGAGAAAAGGTCAGCAGCTCCGAGGACTACATGAATAGCCCGACATTCTGATTCCTTAAGACAAGTTCCCGGAGTGACCATTTGCAAATGTAACCACTTCCAGAGATTTATACAAATGACGTGTTGCTTATTGATATGCTGTTTCCTACCTTGTTAAATCATTGATTATCCTGAGTAATTTACATGATCGGTGTATTCACTAGATGGCCATTATTAATTACACTGCTCAACAAATTTTTACAAAATTAAAAAAAATGAGAAATGCATGTCAACTTTTCTCAATTTTTTTTCTGGATCTGCCCTATTTTTTTCTGTAGCTTATCGGTGTTTCATATTATTATTATTATTATTATTATTATTAATGTATTAGCAATGTAATTTGTCGAAAAAAAATGCAGGTGGCATGATCGACTGTGACGTGCATAGTGTAGATTTCTTTGTAATAGAATATTAAACAATTTTTTTGTGAATACTGTAAATAGTTAGAGTGCATATTGGTTAAGAACAACCCCGCCGGTCAAGAACTTATGTTGATCGATCAATCAGCCATAAAAGGCCCTGGTCAGGAATCACTTTACATACTTTTCCACAAAAATTGACCAATCACAATCGGTGGCCGATCGATCAGAGCACCCCTATTAATTACTGCACAAATAATTGCAATATATTTTGTAATATGATTATCTGTACCAAAAAAAAAAGTGTGCACTGTAAAATTTACTGGTAAGCATGTCTGCCTTGGAGTACAGAGGTCCAGGGTTCAAATCTGGACCTCCTGTGTGTTTGTTTGCAAGTTCTCCCAGTGCGTGTGAGTTTTCCTTGGGTTCTCCAGTTTCCTCCCACATTCCAAAAACATGCAAGGTAGGTTAAGCGAACACTCCATATTGACCCTAATTGTGATTGTGAGTGTGAATGTTTGTTTGTCTTTGTGTGCCTTGCATTGATTGCCTGGCAATCAGTTCAGGGTGTATGCCGCCTACTGCCCGAAGACAGCTGGGATAGGCTCCAGCATGCCCTTGACCCTCGTGAGAAAAATCGGTATAAATAATAGATGGATGGACGGTTTCTCCATTTTTTTCACAGTACAATTCTGGTAACCGTAGCTAGTGGCATTGAAAATGGAAGGATGGATGTACCAATCTTGCACACAAGCTCATGATACAAGCAGCAAAAAACCGAAGTAAAAAGCAACATTTTGAATTGCAAAGAACGAAGAGTCTTTTCTGCCGTTATGCTTTTTAGATATGATTTGAATGAGTGAGCTGTTGATCGTGGTGAGCAGAATGGCGTCAGCCGTCCGATTGGCTATTAGCAAGCAAAATGTTGTCTTTAGATTTGTTCCTGCTTGATTATGAATGTGTTGGGCATTTTTCTGTTTTCGGAAAACCTGACTGTGGTTGGTGATCAAGAATGATGGACGCATGCACGGCCATCCCTGGCCACCCCTCACTGAGCTGTTGGGTCACGCTGGCCACCCCGCTGAAAAATTTCTGGCTACGCCCCTGGCCTTCGACAACTTAAGATATAAGACAATTTGGAGCTTTCGATGAACTTGACTAGAAAAAAATGACAAGTTGAACCGAGAGCCTTCAGGAACAGGATTATTAAATGCACCAGCTTGGAAGTTCAATTCCTCCTTTCTGACAGATAAATGACATATCGAAGAAAGAAAAAAGAAATGGTCTCTTACTCTGTGTGGCCTTCACCAAGGGGAGTCTGATTCTGTTTTGGCTTCACGCATGCATGACTACAAGACATGCTGCTTACGATAAGCTAGCATAATATTGGCCCCTGTCAGTGACGTATCACCTAACATTAAGGCTGAAGCTTTTAGTCAGACATTTTTTTTCTTTGTTTAGTCATTCCGGAATTACCTTGCATGAGGTCACAGACTGGCACAGACGGCGCCTCCATTTTACTAGTTACTTCCAATCATGAAGTTAAGTGTCGCTTTGAAGATAGCCTCTCATGCTTGGCAACAAAAGCTAAAAAACGTCAAAGGTCAGAACATTCGGTGCACCTGCACAATATAAGATCTGTATTAAAGAAAAAAAAACATCTTTACCAAGATAATAATGGTCATTTCTGATTGAGACTATGAAATAGCAATTTAGTTGACTTACTGAAGTTCATTATTGTGGTTTTAACTGTTTGGGAACATAGCTTTTAATATTTTTCCTGTTTACGTGGTTAAATATGATAACAAATAAAACAGAAACAGAGCCATATGGTTAACAGTGCAATGGGCGCCCGACAAAGTTTCTTCACGTTCTTTTCAAAGTTTTTAACAAAAAAAAAACACAAAACCCACAAGACAAATCAAAACATATTTACCCAGCCATATGGAGTTGTGAAATATGCCGTTCCTGTAGCCCCATGCTTGCGCTTCTTTGAGAAGCAAGCTCAGCGTCCACAAGACAGCCAAAAGTCGCATGGTGCAAGCTGCTGGCCAGATGTGTGTGTATGAGGGAACCCCCTCAGCTTGGACTGCCGACCCCTATTTATGTGGCCCTTGGAGAGTAGGAAGGAGGAGAAATTAGATGATGATGAGGAGGAGGAGGAGGAGGAGGAGGAGGAGGAGGAGGAGGAGGAGAAGGGGAGTGACTTCAGCAACGGGTGATTGAATCTAAGTATCGCCACCCTTTGAAAAAGAGACGTTCAACTAATGTCATCATCAAGAACTTGTCATTCGTACTCACTTTAGCCTCATCACACTGTTGGACTACAAACATATTATGGTAGTTGAAGCCGCTCCCCAAAAAAAAAGTCACTAATAAAGTTAGATTATTACTATGAAGTCATTTCATACAGTAAAACCTGTGAAGTGGAACGCGATCTAGCTGGCGCTGGTTAACTTCTCACTTGTTTGAATTTCAAATCAAATTTCATGTTAAATTAGCTTGTCATTGTTCAATTAATTTGTAACCGTTGCCAGCATAAAACTTTTCCTTACTGTGCAAGTCATGTTTTTTCCTAACTGTGACGTAAGTGTGACAAAACTAAAGCAAAATGACTCGTCGAGTGGAGTGTTATGACATTGTGGGGTGGAAACATAAAAGAAAAGCAAAACACTTTCAATGAGATGACGTTTTACATGGTTGGAAGAAGACAATCTTGAACTTCACATTTTGGTTGACCTTTGAGGAAATGTATATGTGCTATCTTGTTCATTGTAGTGTATTAGGCCAAACAAAAAAGACTGTGTGTTTCCGGTAACATGAAATTTCAGCATAGGGTCGGTAGGTCAGACAAAGTTTTTTTTTTTAATCTCCCCCCCCCCCATCAAAAATTTAAACAAAATAACCATAAAACATAAAACAAGAAGACATTGAACACGCCTCTCCGCGGCCAGCGCCGCTGCCACCTATTTAGTTTTCTCCCCGCTCCAGACTCGGGGGGCCGGGGGGCGGCCCCGGGCCTCTCCCCTGCCTCCGCCACCGTCCTCCTCCGCCCTCGATTTTTACTCGGCCCATGGTGTTCATCAAATAGTTTGTTGAATTTTTTTCAATACATCAATGGATGCTATTTTCTTAACATTATGGTGCGAGCATGCGACTGTAACACAGAAAACGCGGTTTAAACTATCGTCGGAGATCGCGGCTGCCGCCATGTTTCAATGTTGTTGACAGACGACAGGGCAAACGACGCACGCGCTCAATGTGAATAACCGCGAGAGTTTGCACCGATGTAAACCCTCTACACAAAAATGTAGAAGGTTGTTTGAAAAAAATGCCGACCGGAAAGTTTTTTTTCGACGTAGAAATTCTCGGTCGGTCGGGTTACCGGAAACATACTACTTTTTTTTCTACGCCTTATGACCACCGTAGTCAAATTTTGAGTTGTGCATTGTTAGTGTAGAAGCACGTTGTGCCGCAACTGTATTACTACTGGAAGAGATGTGACAAAATTAAAAGCAAAAGGAAGATGACATCTAGTTCCTTCAGTGTAATAGTTTTTCAGTTTGAATATTCCAAATCCCGCAAAGCAGAGAGAATGCAGGTTTGAACACAGTTGTTTGAAGGTTTATAAATGATACAAACATCTATGCTACGACTCATACAGTATGTGGTTTCACATTGTATGTTAGCATTAACCTATCGTATGCTCGTTAGATTGAATTATCTGTTGAACATTTTGGTGTTTGAATATAAAATGTGTAGTTGTCTTTTGATTTTTCTGTCAGGTTTACAGTAAACCTTGAGTGACATTAAAGCAGATTGAATGAATGAGAAGTACTTATAAAAATGTCTTATGTAATTCTGTAGTGCACTGGTGTCAAAGTCAGGGCGAGTGGGCCAGATCCGTCCCACCACATCATTTTATGTGGCAACCTAAAGAAAATAATGTGTATCAACTCGCATGATCCTTGCTAAAATCTGTACAGCAATGTCAAATTGTCATGTGTAATAAATGATGTCGACATTTTGCAATAATTTTGTAACCCTGTTTACACTCATTCCAACAATAATGGAACAAACAACAAAACAATAGCTGTTTTTAAAGACACTTCACAAGGAAGCAGTGACAGCTCCGATGAAGGCTGAAGTGACACCCGAAACTATCAGCCAGGTAAGAGTTGAAGAGAAACTTCACCAAAAATAGACCATTGCCTGGAAAAAAAAGAAACTTTAAACCTAATTTAACAAACAAATAGTTGAGTGATTTCAAAACTAGTAATCCATCAATTGGTTGTGTACAAGTTAGGCGAAGGGATGATTAAACATTTATTCGCTTTCACTGTCGTAACGGCCCGTCAAGGGAAAACGTATCTCCAAAGTGGCCCGCGACAGAAATTAGTTTTACACCCCTGCTGTAGAGTGTGTTTAAAGCAGATGAGGGGGGTAAAAACAAATTGAAAAGCTTTCATATGATTTCGTCGAAACAGAGATTTTCACCTATTGCGGGCATGTCTGCATATTGCCTACGAAAATACATCCCAAAAAAGATTTGACATGAGAATTGAGGCAATAAGTGTAGGACAACGTGATTACGATGGCGGGTGAGGGCACCTTCCCTCACTCCCCAGACAAATGTCATAGCCGCAGGTCAAACAAAGCAGCTGTAAAACGTGCATCAAATGACTTCCAGATCTGGGAAAGGATGTGTGTGCCCGTCTCATTCCTCAGCACGTCTCTCCCTCTCGCCTTCCCGTCGAGCCCACACATGGAAAGTTGGACTCCGTCACTCCAAACACTTGCATTATAATGATAGAGTCATCGTTCATGGCTTTCTCATGACATTTCTTTGGGGTCTGCCGCTAGGTGTGTGTGTCATGTGTCATGAGTGAACTTTGAAAAAGTACTGATGTCATTTGTGACATCATGCTAACGAAACACATTAAATGAACACTTAGCAGAGGACTTATTGGGCACATGGCAGGGAGGATAACATACTGTATAGAAAAAAAAAAATAAAGCCAGCGGTGGCCAAGTTGTTTTTGGACGGTGGTGAGGTGACATTTTGGGGCTCTTGACAATGATGTAAAACCATCCACAGCAACATGAAACACACTGTTGGGTGACTTATAATATGCACTGCAGGGGATAGGAGTGGCTTTGACATGGTTGGGTGGCTGGAGAATAACACAAAACAGCAAACATCGTAATGGAAGATCTTTGTCTGATTCCCTCACGTTGCTCTCTGTGAGTCAAGTGTGTTAACTGTTACAGAAAATGGTTTGAAATTGCAATTGGCTGGCAACCAGTTCAGGGTGTACCCCGACTACGGCCCGAAGAGAGCTGGCATAGGCTCCAGCACGCCCGCTACCCTCGTGAGGATAAATGAGTTCGAAAATGGATGGATTGAAATTTCAAATAATTACTGTCAGAAGTGGCAAATGTACTCACACTCTGAACCCAAGTCGAAGTAGATACATGTTAAATTAAAAAAAAACTAAAAAAAAAAAACTCTGGCTCCTCTACGATGCTGCCGTCCCCAGGATCTCAACCATGGATGACTTTACCTGTCAGTATGTACGCCTTTTTGGCCATGCTAAGATGTTGAAAAATGTCACAATAATTTTGAAAAAGTCATGGGTACAAAGTACAGATCTCGGTTTTCAAATGCAGGGTTTACAAATAAAAAGTTGTCTTTGGACTTCATTACTGCCCACCACTGCTCTAATATACAATGAACACTGTGACATCCAATATACTGATGTTTTTGAATGTTGGTCAATACAATTTTTTGAATAAGAATGAATGGAAGAAGAAACTATCCATTCTTGGGTCAAAAAATTTAAGTCACCGTAAAAGCCCATTTCTCCATCCATCCATTTTCTAATCGGCTTATCCTCACAAGGGTCGCAGGGCATGCTGGAGCCTGTCCCAGCTGTCTTCGGGCAGTAGGCGGAGGACACCCTGAACTGGTTACCAGCCAATCGCAGGGCACATATAGACGAACAACCGTCTGCACTCACACTCACACCTAGGGACAATTTTGAGTGTTCCATTAGCCTGCCATGCCTGTTTTTGGAATGTGGGAGGAAACCGGAGTACCCGGAGAAAACCCACGCAGGCCTGGGAAGAACATGCAAACTCCACTCAGGGAGGCCGGAGCTGGAATTGAACCCGGTACCTCTGCACTGTGACGTCGACACGCTAAACCGTGAAAGTCACCATATAAAATGTTTTATATAAATGTTGACATCCTTATTTGTCAAATATAGGAAGTGTGTAATGTTGACCACCGGTGATGGGAGTCATAGGCGTGGCAAATAAGGAAATGGAAGGCGTGCAAAAGACGAGTGGATTTCTAAGTTTTTACTGTCATGATTCGTGGTGGTGGAAGACCCCAAAAAGCAGGCAGGAGTTCACAAGATGTATAATAAAACACTGAGAAAATAACATCCAAAAACAAAGTCCTGAAAATAAGAACCAAAAGTACTCAACAACAAAAAAAAAGAGCCCATGGCAGAAACAAAACCCAAACAGAAACACTCACCGAAAAAATGACTCGACACTGAGTGGTCGGCCAGGGAGTCGGTCCTTTTACCAGAAAACCTAATGACATGATGAGCAACAGGTGTGCTGCTGTAGGAGGAGCCCTGCAGTGCCACCTGTTGGTCACAAATAGATCCACGTGCCATTTACATTCAAAATCGATGCTGTCAAACTCATTTTCATCACCGGTCATTTTGAAGTTATGGTCTCGCACAGAGGGCTGGAATGACTGAAAATCATATTTATGCATAATCACCAAAATATATTGTACGCTATCTACAGGGTTGCCCCTCACTGTAGATTTAATAACAAATTGAATTTGAAATTATAACTTGAAAACAGTGGTAATATTATTGTCCCATTTACATTAGCATGTTGAGAAGGGATTTGCTTAAAAAAAAAAAAAAAAAAAGTCCCGGCATCTGTTAAAGGTCTGAATTGGAAGACAGATTTTCCTTCAAACCCCAAATCAATTTCGCAAGACTTCTTAAGTTTTTTTTTTTTTTTTTTTGCGATAGGCTTCAGCACGCCCTGCAACCCTTGTGAGGATAAGCAGATTAGAAAATGGATGGATGCAATTTCAGATATTTTAAGTGCTTTTCAACTACGTCATTCTCATTTGAAGTAAATTGTTGTTAACGATGTTTGACCTTGACATCATGACTGTATTTAGAACATAATGAACAGTCTGGACAATATCGCAACTCGGTTGGCAGTGGGTGTGCTTTGTTTTGTTTTTCTTTTTGAGGGTGTGTTTGACTGTCTTGAAATGATGGGAAGACACACGTTTCTGGAAAAGAAAGACGAGTTTTACTGTCCAGGGTGGCCTTGCGGAATCCTCCCGTTGCACTTAACACATGGAAACAACTGGCTGCGATGGGGATGTTGAATAGTAGTCTTCTTTTTTTTTGTAAATGTAATTCATCCAGACTGTTCTGAATGACTGTCATGATGTAACAGTCATGCATAACCTGACTGCAGTTTATCCAGTAATCTCTTAAGACATTTTACAGTGAATAATATAACTGTAAAACCCCACCCTCCCTCCTTCCTATTAATAGTACTTCAATGCGTGACCTTTACATCAGGTCTTCAACTAAAAATGAACTGGGATTTTATAGAAGTCATTGCCAAATATTTTTAGAAAATTAAAAGGCAGGCTTTGCAGTGCTCTTTGTAAATAGCTATTGTGAACCAAACTAAATGTTTTTTCTTTGAAATTGTGGGCATTTGTTATTGAGTGTAGCTATGATGTCTAAAAATAACAGATCAATTCAGATGAAAGGGCAGGAGGGACATTTAAGCTTTTTGCTTCAGTGAGGCAGTCAGCATGTGGTCGGACTGGGCGTGAATTATGGTCGATAGCAGCTTTTGAATGAATGTGTATGTAACATTTAAATAAGATTATCTGAAAAGCCAAGTATCCAGGAAGGAATTTCGCCCCTATTCTGAATGTTTTGTATGCCTATCTCCTCCAACACATCTGATTTTAAGAATCTGGATCTTAGTGATAAGATGATCATTTGAATCAGGTGTATTGAAGTGGGGACTCATCTAAAACAGGATGGATAGGATCTCTCAATGACCGGAGGTGGCGAGCCCTGCCTTAAGGATTTCTTATTTGGCCTTGTAGACCTACAGGAAATTGACTTGAGTATGTAATGTCTGTTGTTTTGTGTCCACATTCTTTTGTTTGTTTTTCTATCTTGCAATTTTGAATGTGGCCTGCAAACTCTGCAAGATCACTCACCATCTGAACAGCCATCAGGTGTTCTTCTCATCCTCAATTCTAAATGAATTCAGGTAATGATCAAAACCCATCGTAAAAACATTTGTGGTCACAAGAAGTGCCTTATTGTTGAATATGTTAAGTTTTCGTGAAAGTACGAAATTTATTTTTGGTTCCCACACATACACACCTGACATTGACTGCCAGTATGGTCCACCGCGTGGAATTGTGGGATTATATTAGTATTTTTAGCACAAAGGAGTGCTCTATTGGGTGTTGAACATTTACCATTTTAGAAAATGTTACTTTAACAAAACGCTCCTCCTATGCTGGCCAGAAGTGCAAACGACCAGGCAACAGGGAGTTCCCCCGCGCTTCCAAGTCCTTCTTGTTGATGCTTTAGGCCTGAGGATTTCAGAACTTAATAGACACTGTTTTTAGTTTCCGTCAGATTACCCAATGGGAAACCACTGTATTTTGGGTTCCGTAAACGTTCATCATGGGAACACATTTTTCTATTTTGACTGATATGCATAATCATGGGTGTCATTAGGCCTATTTTAGGGAGGCTTCAGCCTCCCTAAAAATGTCTTTAGCCTCCCTAAATAATTTCATTGCATTATGTAAAAAAAAGTAGTATTTATTTTTCCTGTACTTTTGCTTATTTATTGCATCAAATTCAATGTAATGTGGCCATTTTAAATTATATTTCGATAACCTGCCATTATTGTGATGTTAAATCTCCCAGGTTTCCTGAACGCAACAGGTGTTGCGTTAGCATTTGACGTGTCTGTCACCATCGCCACATCAAATGCTAACGCAACAACTGACAGTTCATTGCCGAAAGTCAGGTTGAGTCGACAGCATGGATATTCGACAGTTTTTTAGAAAGGTAAATTAAGTATTCAATGCATCCATGCTGGTAAAACTAGTGACTATAGTCCGTTAAAATATCTCCAGTAACAGCAGAAACTGCACTGTAACAAGTGTTCACTTTTGGATAAATTAAGGTGGTGCTTCATAAAAATTAAGCAATATTTTATTCTTAAATACAGAAATAATCATTACACCAACTCTTTGAGGCAACACCTATTTTGAGATTTTGGCCTATATAAAAAAAATAAATAAATATAAAATAAATAAATTTATTTATTTTAGAGGAATCAGGCTAAAGACGCACAGAGAGTGAGCCGGGGGGAGCTCTGTTGGACAGGTGAGTCCATCAGATCTCAAGGCTAATTTTACTTGCAAGGCTGTTCCCAAAATGCAATCGGAGCTTACAGTAAGTATTGAGCAGCAAACTTGTGTTTTTCCAAAGTGATGAAGCTTTTGCATCTCATTGTACTAACTTAAATTGCATATCACGGCAGACATCTCAAAATACATAGTCTTCTGGGGGCTAAGCATATATTAATACATTTTGGTAGAGAGGAATATAGGACTACTGTCATATAGGTTATGTTATCGGGCATCCTTCTAATTCCCTTGAACAACCAAGATTGAACTTTTGAACTCTTTATAATTTCTATTATCTAGTCCAGTTAAAGTCCAGGGGGGGAAGCCCCATCATAGTAAAGAGGATACTAATTTGATGTGTGTAGTTCTTCATAGCCTCTTCATTTTGCTCTCAAAGTGCACGGAATTGATGGATTTTTAACAGAATGTAGAAAAATATTCTCCCGGGGGGGCATGCCCCCGGACCCCCCTAAAGGGGCTGTGTTCCTTTTGGGGCTAAGCCCCCCTTGTTCTTGAAACCTAGTGACGCCCCTGTGCATAATCAAGAATTCTGATACTCAAAAGTATAAGGCGTAGAAAAAAAAGTAGTGTGTTTCCGGTAACCCAACCGACCGAGAATTTCTACGTCGAAAAAAAAACTTTACGGTCGGCATTTTTTTCAAACAACCCTCTACATTTTTGTAGGTCCCAGACAATATTTTCAGGGACCGGCATTTAAGGTGTGGTGGAAATAATACAACAAAATAATATGGTATGAGCTGCATGAAAACTGTGGTGTTTCCGAGAGATAATAATAAACACAAGGAGCGTCTAATCTGGCCGCAACACTCCGATCGCTATGGCAATGTTTAATGC
>NW_017805498.1:837040-871294 GCF_001891065.2 Hippocampus comes | reverse complement strand
CGGGGACCGGCGGTTGGGGACCACTGGTGTAGAGGGTTTACATCGGTGCAAACTCTCACGATATTCACGTTGAGCACGAGCGTCGTTTTCCCTGTCGTCTGTCAACAACATTGAAACATGGCGGCGGCCGCGATCTCCGACGACAGCTTAAACCGCGTTTTCTGTATTACAGTCGCGTGCTCGCACCGTAATGTTAAGAAAATAGCATCCATTGATGTATCGAAAAAATTCAGCGAACTATTTGATGAACACCACGGGTCGAGTAAAAACCGAGGGCGGAGGAGGACGGCGGAGGAGAGCGGCGGCGCGCCCCGGCCCCCTGAGTCCGGAGCGGTGAGAAAACTAAATAGGTGGCGGCGGCGCCGGCCGCGGAACGGCGTGTTCAATGTCTTCTTGTTTTATGTTTTATGGTTATTTTGTTTAAATTTTTGATGGGAAAAAAAAAAGATTAAAAAAAAAAAAAACTTTGTCCGACCTAACGACCCTATGCTGAAATTTCATGTTACCGGAAACACTATCTTTTTTGTTTGGCCTAATATTGAAAGGGTAAATGTTTGAAAACTATGCATTAACAATGAACATAATTACATCAGCATCTGTGTACTCCAGGTTTATTCAATAAAATAAGTGGATCAAAATATGTTGTTTAACACTTTTATTGTACTCATATGGCATCCTGAATACAGCATACAGTACCACAAAATCTGGCTATATACCATGGGCCACAAGTAAACCTGACTCTGTTAACATGATTATGTGTGTGTACTATCTATGGAAATAGACATAATATCAAAGGCTACTCACCCCCTTTATTAATACAAAAGCTTGTAATAGGAATTTAATGATTACAATTATGTGATGAATCTTATAAAAAAATGACCGTATTAAAATATGTAGACTTAAAGTATTGATATGGCTTGACGTCCTCTTTGCACCCCCAAGGCGACCGCACTGTGTAATCTCCTATCAATTTGACCAAAGAACCTACCACACGTCATCGTTAGGCCTACCGACCGTTAACATTAGCATTACTACACCTTGTGGCGAATGTTTTATTCATTAAGTTACCATGTCTACAACTAGTAAATTATAGAATAACTAAGGCTGTTTCATAAATATTGTTCATAGCGATTAGCCTTTCGATCTAATGACCGACCTCAAGTACTTGTCTCGGAATCGTGCCTCCCGTCGTAATTCTCTTTCGTGTTTTGTGCATACATCACACGTCAGTTTGGTAATACACTCTTCAACGGATGATTGGAAAGAAAATCCGACTGGCATTCCCATTTCTTAGAGGTAGTAACTAATACTCTTTTCGGTGTTTTTTTTTTTTTTGCCGCCATCTCTATCCATCATCTATTTTACGTGCTTTCTCAGCGTGCAGACTAAAATAGCAACCCGCATGCGCACAAAATGTTTCCTGTCCCCCGCTAAATTTAAACAAAACGAAGTAGAATAGAAGAAAAACACTCACACACTATTCCACAAACACACATGCAGGCAACAGGGAAATCGCGTTGACCACACAGGAGATATTCGATCGCGTACAGTCACTACAGTAGTGCGCGCTGATTTTTATGGGAAACGATTTTTCGGTTCAAATGATCCCACGGAAACGACACGCTACCGGAAACGATAGTTACCGTGAAATCCTCAGGCCTGTGCTTGAGTTTCTGGAGATACCAGCCTAGGCAATGTAGCTTTTGAGCGCATTGGACTTGGAGTGAACCACATTGCTCTTTTTCTGTCGCTATATGACTGTGATCTCTTTGAAGATGACAAAGGAACATCAGGTTGAAGTTGGCTCAAGTCAGTATGCAGAATGACGGCTCAAGATATGGCCGATAGCTGCTCTTCAATGAATGTCGGTTTGAGTTGCTACTTTCTGAGAAGTATTTGAAGTAATCAATGTCACCGTTCTTCAAAGGAAGCTCAGTTGTGCCACGGTTTACATGCAATTAGTATGTATTTCCGGTGTGCGAACGCACGCTACCGAAACGAAAGCTAGGCAACATTGTAAAGTACCGTGTAACTATTTACCTAATTTGGGCAGAATGTAAGCTATAAGAAATGAGTTGTTCAGCATTAAATGCTAACCGGACGAGGTGGCCGAGTGGTTAAGGCGATGGACTGCTAATCCATTGTGCTCTGCACGCGTGGGTTCGAATCCCATCCTCGTCGAATGTTTTTGCAGAGTGACAGTCCATTTGAAAAGGCTACCGCACCCAGCCTCTTTTTTAGTTGTTTAAAAAAAATTGGATCTAATTTCACAATTTCACTGAAAAAAATCAATTTATAGCTTGTAGAGAATCAGACTGTCCACTGGATGGCAGCAAAGGGCCAAATTCAAAAGGTAACCTATTTAAGTATTTTCATTAAGAGTAACTTGTTCAGGTGTTATTTTTACTCGCTGTGGCGACCCATGTTTGGACTGTCCGAAACTAAGTCACAACAACATGACTGGACTAGTTTGGAGGTGATAAGCCACAGAGCAGCATTTGAGTCTTGCCTAGCAAGGCTTTTGATTGACACGTAACTCCCTAACAATGACAATGGACAGCATTGAGCACTGGGAGGTCAGACCTCCAAAACATGCTTACTTACACACTGTGTTGTTTGTTCTGGACACTTTTTGTGAAGCAGGCAATTGGGGTGTGACAAATATTGTCAGCGATGTTGAAGCATTTTTGTATCATGAAGGTTTCTGCAACTGCAAGATAAGTGTTGATTTTGGAAACAGGTAAATCCTAACTGAAGGGCTCGCTACCAAATGCACGGCCCCAACTGATTGGATGCCATTACAATATGAAAGTTTAACTAATGTATTGGCCCCTGAGGATATATACTTGAGCTTAAAATTTGATAAAGAAACAAATTCCTAACACATGATGTTAAACCGCCAACTACTCTCACTTTCGCATCCCCTCAAAAGACATTTAAGGCTTAACAACTGTGTGTGTTCAGCAGATAAAGAAAAGCTAATGAAGAAGTCACACACAGGAAGCGAAAGTTTAAATGAGGAAACCACGCAGACTTTTCCAACTGGAGAGGATTCTCTCACACAGCCAGCCAAGTGTGTGACATGAAGTGACTATAAAGGTCTGTGCAAGGCCGGATCTGTCAACAAAATAGTCTTCTTTCGTAATACTGTACATTAGCATTTTGAATGAAGACGATTGATTGTAAATACACTGAAATCCAAAAATTCTTACTGCGAATGAACTCAGGAGAAATGTGACTCTAAAGTTGCAAAAACATACAAAACCAACCATAGCAAGACAAGACCTCATCACTGCATAAACCTGTGTGTGTGTGTGTGTGTGTGTGTCTGTGTGTGTGTGTGTGTCTGTGTGTGTGTTGCATGGGATAGGAGGTACCCTAAATTTGTTCGGTTGTGGAAGGTCTTAAAAAGTGATACTACAAGTCTCCGGTACAGATGAGGGTAAAAAACGAAATTTTAAAAAATCCCCAAAAGGACACGGCAATGTGCTTCCCAGAATGATATGCTTGGCTTCAAAACTGCATTATTGAAGGTTATTCTGCAGTTTTGGGGAAGAAGTGTAAAAGAAAGCATCCACACACAAATAAACAGCAAAAACAACACACAGGTTCTTCTGAAACAAGCTAATTTATTGTGTCGTAGTCGTGCAGAGTCACACAAACAAACAAATGCCTGAGTCCCAATTGCGCGACTGTATGTTACCACAATGTGTTGTCAGTTACAGTCCCAACTGTGCAGTGAAAACTTCTATCATACCCACTCCATATTTACATTTGATGCTAATTCCACACTCACACACGTATGTGTGGACACACTCACTCACTCTCTCACTCAAAAGTCCCTGACACTTCTAAACTTAGTGAGTCACTTTAGTATTAAAGGTGCAAGTTGTGTTATTAGGTCATATAAAAGTAATTGCAACAAATATGGTTGATGGTATAAAAGTTTTAGACCGTTGTTTGTGCCATTCAAATTCATGAATTATTATTGAAAATTATCCCACAGCGGATATAACAAAATCATCATTTTAATGCTGGTGAATTGTTTTTGTACTTTTTTCATATTAAAAATCCCTGCTGGTTGGTTTGCGAGAGCAGAGAAGTGGGACAAAATCCCCTCCTCCCACTGTCTGTAAAGGTGCCAATTTCCCACTTTAGGAGGTAGCACGAGCGCTGTAAAATTGCATGAATTGTTTATGAATCTTAAGTATGAATCTAAATGATCTTATAGAGGGATGCACTGTCATTTCTCCTACCAAAATATGAATCATAACCTAATCCCAGTGTGTATTATCCTTGGCATAATATGGTTTTAATCTCCCGTCTCTAATATTGATCTCAATCTGAACTTCATTACCTGCAATGTATATGAGATTTGTAATGCCCCTGACTGCTCTAATATCTACTAATAGTTTGAAGCCCACTTCAGTTCAAGATCTTTGCATCATTGAATATGACTGCATCACCGTTTTTACAATCAATCAGATTGAATTTGACTCACCAGCTGAAATTGAAGGGCAACTGTGGCAGTGTAATAACCGTTAAGGGCGCCAGAGGCTACCCAGACATGCAATTACACACGTACACACGCATCCACACAAACCCTCACAAAATTGTCACCTACATTTGTCTGCGTGTACTCAGGTATGTTTAAAAACAAAACAAAACACATTTTCACCCTACTCTCGTGTTAGAAAACACACGCATTACCAGGCTGTCATTTGCACGCCAAAGCACCGGGTGGCACTATAACCCCAAAACAAAGTTGTTTTAGTCAATCAGAAAGCAGAAGAAAGTCATCTCTGTTGAAAAGGCAACAAAGGTAACTCAAGGAAAAAGCCTTAATCTTCAGTGAACCAAATGGTTGTTTACATTTTGTTAATCAGTAGTAGCCATGCAATGTGAATGCATAACTTACATGTTTTTTTTTTTTGTAAAAAGTTAGTCGAAGCACTTTGAGAGGTTGTGATCCCCCAAATGTTCTGTGATTTTTCATTAAGTGATTCATTTCATGTAAAAAGCGGCTGGGTGCATAGTTAAGCCTGGCAAAGACTATTTTTTGTTTTTAGTGTTTATAAAAAATATATATATACAAATGTGATCTGCAGCCCGCTTAGCTCACTGCTAACATTCAGATGTTGACGCGTTGCTGGTCAATGCAATTAAGTGAAGCTGCTTCTTCAAGACAAGTTTTTGTCATTTACTTTCATTTCTGTAGCCCTGTTGAGGACGAGCTGGCAGAGGGTGGAGGTGTGTATGTGTGTGTGTGTGTGGGGGGGGGGCAGTCCACATTGGGCTCATGCCCCCCCATATTAGGGTTCCTCTTGTTGGACCGGTCCTGCCGCCCCAAATACCAAGGGTTCAGTGGACCCCTCCATTGTAGGGCTTGTCGAACAAGTCTGTCTCACAAAAACTGGATGAGACAGGCTGCTTGTAGAGTGGGTTGGATGCCTGTGGGACAGAACCAGAAATATCCACAAAGAATCAGACAAAACCAAAAAGATCCAACCACAGATACGGCCGTAAACAGGTCCAACCAGAAAGGACCAGACATAACCAAATAGGACCAGTCACAACCAACCAGAATCAGACACAATCACACAAAGCCAGATACAAGCAGAAAGCACCAGACACAAAACCAGAACGAACCAAAGCACAACCACAAACAACCAAACAAAACCAAAGTGCGACGCGACAATTCTAATATTTTCAGAGTGGATGTGAACATCAGTAAAGATGTCAACATACATGTTGGTGATCATCGATCACGGTTTTGGCACATTAGGCGAAGTTTAGATTCCTATATTATGGGTTTAGACTGTCATGTTGCATCACTGTACGGCGTAAAAGTACGGCAAGTGAGGAAGCTACTTCGCGGATTTTCGTTTATTGCGGGTGGTTTGGTCCCCATTAACCGTGATAAACGAGGGATTACTGTATCATAAAATTGCATCATACAATCATGACCAATAATTCCATATCAGCCCATCCGCTATATTTTAAGTGGCCTTAACATTAGCCATAAATCTGGCAATAATATCATAAAACTGTGCTAGGATAACATCCAGTATTCCAGTATTGATCAAGTGAGTTTTTGCTTGATGATACATCTCCAAGGAGGAAGCATCTTCACAATTTGCTTCACTTTGCCACATCGAATACAGCTGCAACATCGACATACTCAAGAAGGGGTCTTTGTATATGTAATGTAAATGCTGTCTTTGATAATACTTGCTTACGGTTCCCGCTAAAAGGCGCCATTCAAGATGGAGGGGGCGGGGGGGCAGACGAAAGCACTTCAAAAGAATGAGGACGGAAGACGATAGGAGGATGGAGGACGATTATTATATGAATATATATATATGTTTTTTTTAAATAAAAAAAATTATGATTATATGATACTGTCCTTGCCTACCATTTCATATCGTGCACGCGAGCGAGCGTTCTGGAAGCGTGAAAACTCCCGCCGGTCGTGGATGGTGATGACGAGCTTCCAGATGCCGAGCAGCAGCACTCCCACTAGCAGGATGCTGCCCACCACCGCCAGCAGGACCATGAGGGCGTCCGGACCCCCACCGCATTCTGACATAGAAAACAAAACACAAGGAGGAGACTATTAAAAGGAAAGTGTCTAAAAAGGTGTCGATTTTTCAACGTTTATGATTTCAAAAACCAACTACTGATTTCAATGATATGAAGGTCATTGCATTCTAAGAGTTCACCACTAGATGGCACTGAATTGTATACTGTACCTAAAAAACAAACCACGACTTGGCAGTCACAATCGTTTTGAAATTTTAAATACAGTAAGTGATTAGTTTTATTATGCCGTGTTTAGCACTAGGCCAAACAAACATTTTAATCATTTAAAATTTTCGTCAAAGATGGCTTTATATGTCCCAAAACATATTTTTGATCCTGATTTTAAAAACGTTTTTTTTCTCTATCACATCAGGTTTTTGCAAAATTGTCACTTTTTTATTTTTGAGGTTGACTTCTAAAAGCTTACATAATACGGATTTTACCATGCATTGTAATTTTTGCCATAAAGTTTCAGAAAACAATCCACCTGTTGCTAAACTTAACCCATTATTTTTAAATGTTACTAAATATATAACTGTATTGCACATTATTATTATTATGATAGTTATGAAAACTTGATATGCTACAGGAAACATGCGCAAGGGTAGATTCAGAATCAGCACAAAAAAGTGTCTAATAGCGTCATCTTACATTTCTGTATGAAAAATGTAAACATGTGTTGACCGGTGTAATCTGTCTGAATCTGTCAATTATTTTGTTGATTAATTGAATAAACAAAATTCATAAAAATAGTTTTTCATTTGCATCCCTTTGTTACAAAACAGGACATTATTTCAAATTGGTAGTGTAGGAAATGCACAAGCATTATTTTAGAAAAACACAAAGATAACACTGGTCAAGAAATGTCTTTAATCCGAGATGATTACTTCTCGAGATGATTTTTAATTCTTTTTTTTGTGCAGGTTCCGATTCAGGTTTTCATCGTTGTGCACACAGGGGCTCAACAAAACCTGAGTAAAGTACACTTTTTGTAAAAATTGTGGAATAACACGCCAGTGTGCACCTTGCTTGCTGTCTCTGGTTTGCAAATATTTTGGACGTATTGAGAAGCAATTAAATGAACCATGTTGTTCATTAACATGTTTATGCTGCACTGACGCAGCTGCAACAAATCACTTGCACATCTGTGAAATCGAACGTTGTCCATTGTATAAGTCCCACCACACTACTACAGAGGAATGCATGGCTGAGAGCAGCTAAGATATAACTGGACCCATGACACATGTGAGAAAAATACTCAAGAATGCTCACTGCTTTTTCTTTCCAGAACACGAATGCGGCACGTCATGTAGCGCAGCGAGAAGCAAGCAGGAGCTCACCTGGTTCCGTCAGGGCCGTGAGAACGGACTGTCCGCTGGCGTGTTCTGAGTATGTGAACTTCATCACGCAGTCGTCGTCCGTCTTGTAGAGGCACAGCACGGCGCCCGGCTCGTCCGTTTCTAGAATGATCAAAACGCCAAACCACAATATGTAACTTTGTACACCAGCAAGAGATGTCATTCTTCAGGTCCTCCTAACAACAACAACAAAAATATTATATCTCTACACACACACACACACACACACACACACACACACACACACACACACACACACACCAGTTTATCCTCATTAGGGATGCGGGTAAGATGAAGGCTATCATAGGCGACTTTGGGCGAAAGCCAGTTTACGTAACTTGACTAGTCACCAGCCAGTTGCAGGGAGCACATTAACAAACAACCATTCACACTCACATTCTTTTCTTATTCACGCCAATGGGCAATTTAGAGTCTCAATTAACTGAAGAGGCATGTTTTATAAATCAGATCAGTGACTGGAGAAAACCAAGGCAACCACTGGGAGAACATGCAAACTCGACATCGAAAGGCAGAACCTCAGAATCATGAAGCCGACGTACGAACTACTAAGGTAGTGTGAGACTCACCATAGTTATCATAAGTAACCAAAAAAAATGTAATCAATTCACTCAAACAAAAATGGAAAAGGAAATTTACATTAATAAAATGAAACAGAACTGAAAATGCTTTGAAAAAAATTGAAAACTAATTGAAACTACATCTTATGATTAGCCAACTAACTCAGAGCAAGTATAATTACAGCGCATGTGCCCTTCTTTCTGTCTTCGTCAATTCATTTCATACATGAGCTTTTGGGGGTTCGTTTTGCATGTTTTTATTTCAGTCGTGCTGTACATTTGTGGCTACAGAAGAAGGAAGGTCAAACAATTGCTTGAGAATCGGAATTTACTTTACTTCATTTCACAATAAATGCTAACTATAATAAAAAATCCAAAACTACAACAACCATGCAGCTCACTTGGATCTATTCTTTGGAATAACATTTACATTTTACATCGTATTTTTATTTTCTTTTGTGGAAAGGAAAAATCAGTGGTAATGTAATTGTTATATTAAAGTGCCATTACACCCATCATGTCAAGCAGTTATTGATGAATTCATTATTGCCATCATAAAGTCATTATTGTTTCAGAATAGAACAACAATCCAGTATGGAAGGAAATCATATGGTCTCATGTTTTGGGTGTGTTTTGATTCAATGTTCACTGATGTGCGTGCGTGCGTATGCATGCATGAGGAGGAGGAGGGGAATAGACCGCAAATCCCTCCCTCCTCTGGTTATAAGTGGAATGTACATGTGGAGTCCATTAGGGCTGATCCGACAAGCGAGGAATGCTATGAATCACGTCAAAATTGGGCCAAGACGCCGCGCTCCTAAAATAGTTACAACAGCAACAGAACGCACCCACGCACGCACGCACACACACACGCACGCACGTACACGCACACACGCACACACACACACACACACACACACAGGCACACACAGGCACACGTACTCGCGCACACACACGCACACACCTGTCGCCTGCTCCAAACTGAATCGTGCCTATTGCTGAGGGTTTATTTACTCAACTGCAGCAAGTGCCAGGCATTTATCTGTAAACTGGCTTCTGTAAAGGTGCATTACACACAGTGAATGTGGCTATATAGTCAAGGTAATTATAGCCACACCTAGTATTTATTATTTTGTGGGGCTGGAAATGGTTCTATTTGAGGTTCGGCATATATTTCTTTAAGATGGAATTACAGCACAAGTCCGCTTAAATATATGAGGACCACAGTATCCACTATAGAAACGGGGCCATGATTTGAGAAAGGATGGTATCACGACACTCAGTGCTTTAAAAACAACCAAAAAACATCAGAATCACCCAGCAATTATCTGGGGCACGGCATCTATTAGAGCAGAGACCACGACTAGACGCAGTGCTTCGATATAAGAGGACCACCTGTTGATAAATAGAGTCACAAGATCTATAACCAGCGTTTGAGGAAATATTGTATCAATCAGTGGTCATAAACGGGAGGCGTCTGTGAATTACAAAAAAAAAAAAAAAAGAAGTGTGTCGCCATGCAGCTGGATCACATTTTTGAAGAACTTTACTTCAACCCTTCCATGACGTCACGCACAGCTGAGGCCGTGTTGTTCTTTAAATGTGTGAACATTAAACTGATGATTGTTCTCAATGAACACGGACTTTGAAGTGCGTTTGATTTAAGAATCATACGCGTGTCACCCGCTGATGCTTCCAGCGGCCCTTGAAAATAATGACAGTCCTCAAGTTCGGTGGAGTCAAAGAGAATGCTGGAACAGATGTATGTGAACACAGCTAGTGTGTGTGTGCGTGCGCATACACGCTCATGGGCAGTGTTTACTTACTGAGAGTCTCCACTGTGATGATTTCATCCTTGCACAGACGCTGGCAAGTGTGGTTGTCTGAGAGCTTTCCCGAGTTGAAAAGCCGGCACTCGATGCATTCTCTGCAGGAGGAGGAAGCCGTTTCATGAAAAAAAGAAAAATGCCTACTTTTCAAAAAGTTAAGTTGTACCTTTTGGTGTCGCAGGCGTCCGGACAGGTGGGGCACTTTTCGCACGTGTCTCCGAAGGCGCCGGGCTGCGTGCATTGGCAGCGTCCGCAAACGCAGCCGCCGCGCCCGCTGCACATCTGCCCGTTGTCGGCAATGCACGACGCAGTCTCTGTGGAGCAGTTGCAGTTGTCCCCGATGTAGCCGGCGTGGCACTTGCACTCGCCGCAGTGGCACTCGCCGTGGCCTGACAAGGGGAGTGAAGGTTCAAAGAGGAAGTTAGCATGGCAGAGCCCAATTTATTTCTGAGTCGAACTGACTCAATCTTGTTCGGCAAAGACTAACAATGAGACAGAAATCCTTTAATGTAGCACTCGTGGATAAGCCAAATGACTGAGCCTGACCTTTGCCTCTTTAATGGACAAGCATGTGATCCTAACGATGCTGAACAACTGACCCAAAATAACCTTTGGAGTGACGTGAAAGAAGCTTAGGGTTGGAATCCCAAGTGGGAGATTGAACTTGACAACATGCGACTCTTTCACACGGGGATCTGACAAAATTGCTGCATCATTTATGTGGAGGAGGCGGGTATTTGCTGCTGAGGCCTGAAAGCTCAAAGATGCACGACAGTTTGGTCCACGCTCGACCACGGATGCCAGTATGTCACCCACTAACAAGGCACGTTTTGCAGGGATCCTCACGTTTCTTATCATCTGATCAAGGTCTGACACGCAAATTTGTGCCCATGGTTTAAACAGAAGCTGAGATGCAAATAGCGATATTTGCATTTTTAACTCTTTAACTCCACAAGACGTATTTGTACGTCTTTTTAAAATTAGGCCCCGCCTACTAAGGACGTACTAGTATGTTTAAGTCTTTTTTTTTTGCGTCATAGAGAGGAGGAGGGTCTGATGCAATCTGTGAATGACAATAAGCCGTTTGCATTGGAAATCAAGTAAAAAAGCGATCAGTAGGTGGCAGTGGTGCCTCGCGTGCTTAAAATGCATGCTTTTACAAAAAGCTCTTTTTCTCGTTTTTTTTGCCCAGGAATCGCCATTTTCATGAAACTTAACCATTTTGTCATGCCGATTGCTGAATAATGGAAAAATATATATATTTTTTTCTGTTGAAAGAAGAGAGTCCAGACTTTATTTTGGTAGGCTCCATGTTTATATAGCATTAGAACCAAATATTCTCCAGTGAAAATGGGTGGGATTGAATGAGTTAAGCTACTTTGACACTATCGTGTCCACGGCAGCGCCGTTTTAGGCCACCGCGGACAAAAATGAGGTGTTTCCGAGACAACACAAGGGGACGGAATGAGCAAACGTGACAAACCATAATTGCAGTGGAAGTCTAGTGAAATCTTTTAATTGTCAAAAAGCATCCACAGCACTCAAATTAGAATTCCCGCCCGATTATGAGATGCCGAAAACAGATTTGTGACTCCATGACAGACTTCCCAATCCCTTGTGAAAAGCACACAGAGGTGAGGGAATTCTGGATAGGAAGAAATCAGTTCGACGACAGGCACTTGCACGTACTGTAGCTGTGGTAGTCCCGAGCAAAACTCCAGAGACCTGGATTTGAATTCACTCTGCTTTGAAAGATGTGATTATTACAATTATCCCCTTTAATAGTATTTATTTCAACTTTCTCAATTCCAGCACAATGCCTTCCAGGAAAATTAATGCATCAGAAGCTTAACGGTAGAGTCAGAATCTATTCATATGTAGACTTTCCAGAGAACTCACCAGCGCGGAATCGCATGTTTTTAATGCTGTATATCCCGAGAGTGTGCTCACACAGCTTTTCCGGCTTTGCACATTCAGATCATTCGATGTGTGGTGATGTCAGAGTGACGGGGGACAGTTAACGCGAAGGGCTCCGAGCAGTGAGCCTTGGGTGTTAAGGGCCACTGATATTTCAGCGGAAGTAAGCATTCCACACTTCAAACCGTACCCTTCAACACAGGACAGGGAGGCCAGAAAACGTCTGGATGGAACGTTATCCCCTTGGTAATGCAACGTAAGAAATGCAGGATACATCCACCACTTTAAAGAGACTGCAGTAGGGCACGCTATGGGTCAAAAGTCACTGTTAGACAAGTAACTTTCAACAGATTTAAAAGTTAATCCAAAACCCCGCCTGTAAAAGCAAACTAATGCCCTATTAAGTGTCCTTTCATAAGCACTTCCAATGGAAAGTTTTGAGAGAGTAACTGGGTCACTGGGTGTGACCCTTCATCGAAAGACCATTAATGACAGTCTGGGATTGGAACTGCCCCAACTGCTACATGAACACAGAAGGAAAGAGCCATCCATCCTTCCATTTTCTACTCAGCTTATTCTCACAAGCGTCGCGGCGTGCTGGAGCCCAACGCAGCCATCTTTGGGCAGTCGGCGGGGGACACCCTGAACCGGTTGCCAGCCAGTCGCAAGGCACACATGGACGAACAACCATTCGCGCTCACAATCACACTTAGGGACAATTTAGAATGCTCCGTCAACCCGCCGTGCATGTTTTTGGAATGTGGGAGGAAACCGGAGTACCCGGAGAAAAACCACGCAGGCACGGGGAGTTCCGGCCTTCCACAAAAGGAAGGCCGGAACCGGAATTGAACCCTGAACCTCTGCACTGTGAGGCAGACGTGCTAACCACTGGATCACCGGGTCGCCCAGAAGCAAAGATGATTAAAAAAAATTAAATTAAATAAAAGAACAAGAAACATTCAAGTTTGATCATGAAGGCAGTGGTCAGGGTGGTGCAATGTCACCTGGATGTGTAACAGGAAACTCTTACTTATTATCATGATTATTTTTTTTTTTAATGACACAATTAAGCTTGCTTGGAGTGCAGCCTGCTGCCATGAGTCATTTCGGCAACATAGCTGCCTGGCAATTCAGGACAAAGAAGGTACTTTTCTGCCGACAATGAAGAAAAAAAAAAAAGTGCAGTTGCCTCAACATGAACATGTCTTGTCTTTTGTGTGCCAGGTTGTTCATTCGAGGTACTCCCAAAAACAGAAGGGACAAGTTCCTTGTAAAAAAGCGAAAGTTAGATTCTGCATTTTTGCTCGGAGGCAGGTACTTTCTCGTTCATGGAGAATGACGTGAAGTTGATGGGATTGAACAGATTTGACTGGAGTGTAATTTAAATGTCGAAAAGAAAAAAAAAAATCCTCCATCACTAGCGCTGCAAACAGCTATGAACCCTTTGTCATGTTGGGGCACTGGCACTGGGCAATAATGCTCTAAAACAGAAATGTTTTTGCCAGGCCTGATGCATGTGCACAGTTTCATGAGTTTTCGCGGAGGTTTAGGTGCTCAAAGAGCAGAATTTGTCTTTGCAAACAGCACATCACAATGGCAACAGTGATTGCATAAATTCTCTATGAGGAGTTTGATAAATGAATATGACCTCTACAAAAGGCCACATAACTGTGACAAATTCCAAAGTAAACTCAAAATGGCATTTTGTTTAGGCTCTGGCTGCCAAAGACTGTTTTTTTGTACGTCGTAGGCTGTTACATATGCCTCCCGATATTTGTAAACCTAGATGAAATGTACAACTGAGAATCCTTATTTCAAAATCAATTATTAAGTGCAAAATGTGATGCCCCACCCCCGTTGTACAGTGTTTGGAAAAGTCAATATTTGTTTTTCCCTTTTGTTGTCCCAAGTGTTGAGATGGTACAGCCCAAGTTTGAAGTCCATCGGGCGAGCCGTCTAAGACAAGGGGCAAAACTATGACGTCTGTAAAGGTGCAAAAATGGGCCAAAATTGTATATTTAAATACTCATGGCTCACTTCCTGTACATTTTAGGGTATGGTGGGGTGCTACACATGCCTCCCAATTTTTGTAGGCCTCGGTCAAACGTAGTCTTCCCAGGGCTCTGTTAAACATCTGGAGGGTGCTCTACCGAGCCAGTTTTCTTTACATGTGTCTGGCAATTTTAAAATATCAAAATTTTCACCAGTCCTTAAGTGTGAGTGCAAAGTTTGTTGAATTTCCATTCAACTTTAGGCCTTCCAAAATGTGATGAACTATGGAGAAGAATAATGTCTACAGAAAGAACAGGGACAAAACTCTGGCTATATGCAGCATGCTAATTAGCTCACTAGCTTGTGGTTCATGAAGAATGAGTCATTTTAATCCTTTTTGTGATTGCGGAATGTCTTGTTCCTGTGTGAAAGTGCACAGAAATATCCGACCTTCACTGGGTTCTGTGTTAAAAGGCAAAGGCAGGATATGGTGACATTATGTGTTATTTCAGAGAAAGGGTAAAGGTTGCAATTATGACGCAGATGAGATAAAAGAAAAAAACCTATTCCTCTATCTGCATTTGTCAACAGATTTGAAGCAAAAATCTAACCTTCAAGCTTCCGCTAACAAACAACAGACAGCCATCAAAAGATCACCACTTTGTGCTCGTCGAATGTGATTAGATCATCAAAATGACAAATAATGCTGGAACAAGATGGCCTGTGAAAAAAGCTTTGTTCTGGGATTTATTCCTTGTGCTGTTGGACTTTTGTGCTTAAATTACAATTGAAAGTGGGACCAAATCCATTCAATTAAAGTTGCTCAGATCTGACAGGAGCTGTGACATTTTTTTTACCCCTTTGAACCTTTTCTACTAAACTTTGCAACACAAAAAGCCTCATGCTGCTTTTACCATATAGTATAGACTGCATAGTCACGGTCTTGGCCTGATCAAGGGACAAAAATGGGATCTAAAAGCATTTCCCAGAGTAAAGCGTGCCCAGCACAAGATAAAATGCTGCTTCAGTTTTGCTAATACGCAGCGTTATTTTTCTGCCTGGAGACAAGCTGGATTCTAACACCACATGGTAAGGAGCTTGAGTCAATATTTGGAGATTAAATGAAGAGGAAATGAGCTGATGAGATATTTTTAGCGGGTTGCCTGCCGTGTCGTTAGGTGCAAATGTGCCAAAGTGTAAAATGTATGTCAACTCAAGAATTTAATCCAAATTTGGAGCTAGGAATTTTTACAGGACCCATTGAAAGTTTGGACAGCAGGGAACTAGTCGTCAGCCAAAATGTAAATCCTCCGATCTGACAGAGGTGTCAAATGCAGGTCCAGAAAGTAAACCCCGCCACTTTTTGTCTTTAACCACAAGTGCTTCTACTCAAGAGCTTGTTTACCTCCCAGCTGAGAAGAAGCATCCGTAATGCGATAGTTTCATGAATGCTCTCTGAAAAAAGACTTTGCTCGGAAGTGCTATTTTCGTTTGAGGACCTACAGATACATTTGCACGTTCGTGAAGGTGTGAAAATAATCTCTGACAAGTATGCAGAATTTCGGACAGACTACTTTCTTTGATGGTACAAAATTAAGAACAGAACTTTGCCAAACAACGTCATCTTTATGCATGACAATACACGATCGATTGCTGCTGCTGCTGCTGAAAAAAAAAGAACTCATCATGGGCTGCAATGGGCAATATCAGGATAGAAAAGTATGTGTGGTCCCCATCGTCCCCTGATGATCTCACCCACTGAGAACGTTTGGTGCATCCTTAAGCCAATGGTCTATAAGGCGAGGAGGCACTAGCATAGTCAAGTATGAAAGGACCCATGTGCGAAAAGATGCAGTTGACATGCAGTTCCGAAGGAAGCGATAATGTGTACGATGCTTCGTAAGCTGGCAAAGGTTCAAAGAGAAGAACACATCTCGTACATGTGAAACAGGAGTTGACGTCGTGTTACAGAAAATACAACAAAACACTCATAAGTGCAAACAAGCTAACCGAAAAAAGTTGAGTAACAAACGTACTTTATAAAGCATTCAAAAAGGAATGGCCATCCATGGACAGAGACCAGAAATCAAGGCTAAATAAATCAACACGCAAGTGGTTATCCATGACTAAAGTCTGAATATTGCGTCCCACCCACTGACTGCAACTTTCAAAACGAGAACTGCTGGTTGATCAGTTTCCAAAGTGACGGCTCATTGTGGTTCCATGCGCTTGTGGCTTGTGTCATGTTTGCCTTTCGTTGGACTTCCTCAGACAGATTGTCTTACTGTGAAAGGAAACTGGATCGGCGCGATCTTCTGTGGCGCACATTCGGTCGGCGGCGCGGAGAGAACGACGCCAAGAAGTGAAAACCACGACGCTTAATGACACAGGCTGCTGTGGGCGAGGAGCACGGTTTGCTCACGGGGGGAGGATGGCTGATTTAGCCTTTGAGACTTCAGAGGAGAATATAAAACGCACCCAAGCAGCTACTGCAAGGAGTAGTGGAAAGGAAACAGCCTGTGACCGGTCCCCTCCCACACTTCAAGTGAATCGAGACGACGGAGGACAACCTGCCAACAAAGCGACAGTCAGCGACCGCAGAAACCAATAAAAGATGAAGTGATTCTTCTCTTACCCATCAAACTGCTGATGAGGCTTTCATCACATGTCTCAAAATATTGAATGTTGTGCATAGTTTAGTAGGGGAGTGACCCTGACTAAATGTCATATGGACATTATCTACTATTAAAGAATGATAACTATTTGTTCTCCAAGGCTAAAAGTTGCAACAGTATTCTTCTGTCGTGATAAGAGGGAGACAAGACATTAAGGGTGGAAACTTCTACATTCAATCCTGTCTCCAGAAAAGTTTTCAGTCATTAAATTGGTTGTTTTAAAAATATATGCACACAAAAACTACAAACATGCCATGTTCATGGAGGATGGGAGAGAGTGAATATGAATCAAATTTTGTGAGTTTTTTTTTTTAAACCTTCGTTTTTCACCGTATAATGGATACATCTTCTCAAAAGTCAAACCCCGATCGTGCGTGACATCAAGAGTGAGGTCAGCAAACCTTGTGAGACTTCAGCATTTGAAGAATTAACACCAGGGGTGTGTTTTGTCTTGGATACAATACAATACAATACAATACAATACAATACATGTTGGATGATGCATGAGATGCAAACCACCCTCTTAATACTCCTTGTGACAGCTTGACCCTGGAACACATTAAGCAGCTTGACATAATTTCTTATAGGAACCAAATGAAACTGATTTTGGAAGTTCCACTGTATGCACAGCTCTTTACAGAAAAAGCCACTCCAGTTATCTGCGGTTTAAAATGTGGTTGCAGTACTATTACTGCCTATAAAGTCAAAATTGCGCGAGTCGAGACATGTCATGACTCACGACGCTGCGTTCGGGGTGATGAGAAAATAACTTTTTGGTCTCCTCTGGGTGAAGGAGAACTGAAACTTTCTGAAATAACAAAAGCTTGCAAAACCTAAACGAGCGGCCGGATCACTTCGGGTCGCGATTACAGGGATCAGGAAGTTTGACGGGCGCTATTTTAATGTTGCTGTAAACACCGTCACCATCTTAACAGAGCGCCATCATTACCAAATGCATAGAGAGTGTTAGGCAGCCCCTCGAGTTTGCCGCTTGGGCGACATAACATCAAGACGATGATTAATACATCGTAGAGAAGCAAAGTAAAATGGAGAAATCTAAAGGCGCGGTGAAGGATCGAGTTCAGTGACAACAACCTAGGATAAGAACGAAAGTTCACTAAAAGCGATGTAATATGCATGCTAGGCCAGTAGTTGGCAATGTCATATAATAAACTCGACACACACAAAGAAAGTCGAGGCTCTACCATCAACGCCCTTTTGAATACCCTTTGTCAGCGTCTAAGTGAGGTTGAAATTTGACGGGTTTTTAACCCCTTCAGGGACAGCGGTTACTACAGTGGACAGCTTGTTATCAGGTTGCAGGGTGCATGAAAGGGTTAAATAAAATGACTGACAGCGATTCATAAGCACTGATGCTCTCATGCTGAGGTCCACCATTTTTTTTTTTTAACAGACTTGCCAACACTGATGACACTAAACATATTATTAATTTTTACTGACTTTCTAATGTCTTTTTAACAAAGAAATAATAACATCCATTTTGAAACATGCTTTCAAGACTCAAAAACTCGACGATCCTCCCTCTCCTGACTATTTAACACTGACTGACATCTGCCGGCTACGCAAAGCGTCCGTCAGCACCCTGTGAGTAAAAGTGATAATCATCCATGGCTGCGGGCTGAAGAAATGCCCAAAAATCTCCAACAGACACATCACCTGTTTTGGGACTGTCCACACCTGCATGTTCAACAAACAATTCAGTTCTGGTATTTGGGAGGATCAGATTTCAAGTGAGAGTTATTAGCCCGTTGCGATGAGGTGGGAAAAGGGTGCGCCACTCAGTTTTTTCCCCCATCAGCGTTGCCGGAGGATTTTGTCTGTCACGTTCAAGTCGAGTCACGTCTCAATAAGAAAAAGGAGACAATGAACCAGTTTTACCTCAGGAACTGGATTCAGATTCCTGAATGAACCATGATCCCGAAGCTGACCCGGCAATTCTCAGCCATCGTAGGTTGAATCACAGCCACTCATGGCCCCCCGCTCCCCTTAATATTGACCTGAGATTTTAGGAACAACTTGCCACTGACAGAGCAGTTTGGAGAAGAACAACTGTTGATTGCAAAGACTCACGCGAAAAGGCATCGGAGACAGCAGGACGAAGATCAACAAAAAACACAGAGAAAAACAAAAAAATTAGAACCAACCACATCCAACACCCACACGACACGACACATGTTTGCCACGACTATTTCACCATAGGCTGGGCCTTCCAAGTCACGCCCGCCATCGACCACAGCTGGCAACATCCTAACTCCAGACGAAACAACTGCTCGACACAAAGTTCTCGATAATGGTAATGATAATCAGATTATACCATTTTTTTTCACCGATACTGTGCTCAGAGTCCTTGCGCACTTCAATCATGTGGCAAATTCAATCAAGTGGCAATTAAAATGAAACGCAATGCCACAGTGATGGAAATTGTGTGACTCACCCTGGGTCTGTGGTGGTGATTTTTGAACAAGCGATTTGTTACGTCAACCAAACCGAGCAGTTAAGAAAAAAATAAAAAATAAAAAACATAAGTTCCCATTTACTGACCGTACATTGTACACACACATATAAAACATGACAACATGAAAAGAATGTATTCGGGAGATATAGGAAATATTGTGTAGCTGTTAGTATTTTACTGCACAGTGCTGCAAAATGGGGAACAGCAAGTACAACTTTATGTACAATTACTAGAGAAACATCGATTTCCCCTCCTACAAAAACAATTTATGGATTAATGAAAATAAATGCCTCACTTCAAATAGATCAGTGGTTCTCAACCTGGGTTTGATCGAGCCCCAGGGGTTCGGTGACTCGGCCTCAAGGGTTCGATGGAGCCTTTGCCTTGGAGGTTAAGACACACCTGACTCAACATGTCAATTAGTTATGACACGCCCATGGCAGATGATCACGTGACATCGCTTGTCCAATCAGTGCCGCGGGAAACTTCATTCGCTCAGTCGTCGAGTGACTGTCGTGATAGTACGTCGTGATTTTTTTTTTAGAATTTCTTTAATACATGCTATGTCAAGAAAAAAAAAAAAGCAGTCTGACGAATATTTACAACATGGATTCACATGCATCAAGGAAAGTAATGGGACTCAGCGTCCTATCTGCATGATTTGTCATGACAAGTTGAGCAACTCAAAACTGAAGGAACACTTCTTGAATCATATTTTTATGTTTCACTAATAAAGGGTCCGGTGAGTGTGCAATGAACTAATTGGGTTTGGTACCTCTAGCTAGGTTAAGAACCACTGAAATGGTTCGGTACCTCTAACAAGGTTAAGAACCACTGAAACAGATGGTTTGTTCATTCCCTGCATAGTAAAAAAAAAAATCAATCAATCAATCAATCAACACTAAAGCCCTTCCTCTACTGAGGGGGCGACCAGTGTTTTCTTTTCCGTGGAAACCGGGTTCAAATGGCTCTTTCGGTGTCAAAGGTTGCCGACCGCTGGTCCAGAATATATTTTGAACAGATTCAAAATTTCCTGGCGACAACCAACGATTGCATCAGGGTTCATTCAAGGTCACAAATATTCATTAAATGTCCACCTAATGTTCGCCAGACGGTCACCAACAGGTTTGGTGTGTTTCTTTCTGTCCAGAATATATTTTGAACAGATTCAAAATTTGCTGGCGACAACAAAAGTACAGCCTAACGTCTGGTGACCATTTGGTGAACTTTACGGGCTTGGACGAACCCCGAAGAACCCTGACGAGATCACAACTTCGAAAACACTCCCAATTGTTCAACGCTCAGTGGGGGGACGGGCTTGAGCGGCTGTAATCAGCTCAATGAATGATACTATTGTGTGCCATGGTAAAAGTCTTTGCTCCAAAATCACCACCTGCATAGCAGACGTGACATCTGCCAAGCTGAGGTTTACAGTGGCATTACTTGGGAAAGTGGGATTGAAATGTGATTTTTTTGCAACAAAATATGAGGGGGGGGGGACAATTAGAATAATCATCATTTTTTTAATGCAAAATAATCAAAAAAACAAACCAAAAATAAACATCTCACCTCAATTATGCCTCCTCTTTTCCCCTTGGGAGAAAAAAAAAACACTATGGGTAACTGGCTTGATCACAACTGCTACCAGCATGTGATGGCAACAGAGGACATCACAACACAACACACCCTACAGAGCAGGACTGGCATCTGTAAGGCTGAAGTTTACAGGATGCAGGAGCAAAAGCTGAATGATAATAATAATTAAATAAAAAAAATACAGTCATACCTCGGTTTTCGACCATAATCCGTTCCAGAAGGCTGTTCGAAAACCGATTTGTTCGAAAACCGAAACCACGCTCTTTTAAAAAAAAAATCTTTATTGAACACGTCGGTTCACAATGGAACGCTACACGAGCAAATGTCACTTCCTCGTCTACCCGAGGAAGCATCACTTCCGCGTGTAAAGAAGACGAGAGGATTCAAGTGGCGCATTCAAGTGCGCTCAGATTGGTCGAGAACCGATTTTCGGTCGTAATCCGAGGCATAAAAAACTCGAAATTTTTGGTCGAAAACCGATTTGGTCGAGAACAGAGACGTTCGAAAACCGAGGTTAGACTCTGTGTGTGTGCGTGTATGTGTGTGTGTGTGTGTATATATATATATATAGTATTTTGTGGCCCCCGAGTATCACTAATTAAAAATTGCGGCGCCCTCCAGCATTTAGCTCACCCATCTCTGTACGACATATAATTTTTGCAAAACAATTTTTGTCCCCTTAATAAAAGGATGGTAGACTCTACGCTTGAGTAAATAAACTCCCAGTGTGGAGGAAATATGCTACTTAAAGCATTAGAAATTAATAAAACGTGAATGAAGGATCAACATACAACGCAAGAGTCAAGCGATGGTGATGTTTTCACGAACTTACGGATGAAATGACTCAATGATTATATGACGCCAGCACAGCGCCGAGAGACATAAACACAAAAGGCAGCCGCCCACGTAGGTAGCGAGGATAAGATTACGGGAACATTCAGGCACAGAATGTCATCCAACACTAATACCCAAGTGGACACAAGTCATGAAATGAGGATTATTTCTTCCAACAGGAATGCCTCAAATGTGCACCTGCACTATCACGCTCTAATCAAGCATATCTCATAAACCATAAGCGGTCCTTTGAAACCTCAAGTGCACCTTAGGCTTAAAACATGCACCTTGACACATGGACCTGAACATTTTAAAAGAAATGCTGGCAAGACATGTTGGGACAATATTTTGTCCAGCAAAATTTGGTAGCGTCACAGGATCAACTAATAAATTTTTTAATAGTGCTTTTCTCGATATGCAAATGCTCAAAACAAAATGTCACCCTGGTGAGTAAAGATTATTCCCGTTTCAGTTGCAGAATTGGTTCCCTTCACTTTCTACTCCATGTCAAAGCCGGATTGGTAAACGCTTCACATTAATGATCTTCAAGCTTTAACGAGCGATTTGGAGGGAAAAAAAAGTCACTTTTATCAGTCTGACACTGCAAAAAATAGAGCGATATTTAGGCCGATGGTGAAAGCCAGATTAAAATACACCATGGGAGAACAAGCCAAAGTCTCTTCAACCCTAAAAACAATATTTATTATAAATATTGAAACTTGGGGTTAAACTTTTCCACGAGCGCACTGTCTCATTCACTTGAACGAGAACGGTGTGGCCCGCTTTTATTTGCGCTGCCTTCGCTGCCAACGACGCCTGCCAGACCCCACAACAATTATCGGAGGACATACATGATGAATGTAACTGCATCAGATTTAATTCTGAATGTAAATATTCATATTTTGACAAATTCAAGCAAGTTCGAGCAAGTTTCTACTATTTGGAGCATTGCTTTTTCTGAGAACGTCTTCCATATGACAGTTAAAAATGGGATTGCATGAAATCCTGAACTAAATCGAAAAAAAATCAATGCGTTTCTCGTGAATGGAATTGGGCCCTTATGAATCAACTCGATTTTAGAAATATGAATCGATACCCAGCCCTAATTATTTGCACACTAAAGCCCCTTATTAAATCACACCTGGAGAGTTGCTAGAGGGAGATGGTGTGTGCTGTTTGCTATCGTTAGAACCTCATTAAGGCCCCATGCTGGGCGACCAGTATAAGACTGCAGAAAAAAAGAAAGTGTATTGGACTGTTAACATTTAATGACCGCAACAAACACCAGCGTGCCGTGCCGGGCCTGTTTCCGCATTCTACACCAAACACTTGTTGGGCGTGCACCCAATAGAGTCTGGCATTGTGCAAGCCAGGACTGTCACAAAGCAGCCTCTGTGGCTTGGGGGTGCACCAGTGGCCTCGCCTCTGGTCAGGAGGCCTTACTGCAGAACCCCAGTGTTCTGGGAACGCAATTTGATCAATCCTGGGAGAAGTTTTTTTTTGTTGAAGCTGTCTTTCCACCAAGTATGTTTGCGAGCGGGACTAGACGGATCGGTTCACCCTGATCAAGTCAGCGTTTCTACCGGGTGTGCGGTAGAAGGGTGGGATTAAGTGTACATCACAATACTGCCAAGATATTTTTGCCCAAAACACCAACATTTCATGGTGAGTCTAAGTGGATAATTTGGGACTTAACTGCACTGCTTCATAGAAAAGGGACTGGTTAAACGACTGCTAATTATAAACTATATATCAAAACCAAGTCCGGTGATCCCTCACTTATCGCGGTTAATGGGGACCGAGACCAACCAAAACAAGAAGGGAGAAGTGGTTTGATATACGACTGAATTGAGTTACAGGCCTGGTCACGGAACAAATTTTACTTTGAAGTCAAGGTACAAACTGTACTATATCGACGTTACCTGAGCATAGGATGCCTTTGTGCCGGGCACATGAGAAGTCATCGCACTGACAGAAGCTGCCGTAGATCTTGCCGAACTCAGACTCGTAGCACAGGCATTGGTTGCAGCTGCACTCGCCGCGCCCGCTGCACACCTGCTTGCCTTCGGCCTCTCGGCAGGCGCTCAGGTGTATGCTGCTCGCGTCCCCCTCCTGGCACTCGCAGCGGGCACCAAGGTAGCCCGGCTCGCACTGGCAGCTCCCACATTTGTACGTGCCTGTCAGGACAAACATTTCAAATCCATAATGTTCAAACCGCCGCTGTATATTGCCGCATAATACAAGTCATTTCTGTATGCAATTATTTTTTTCATTTTTGCTTAAAATGCATAACTTCAAATTGCCAGTAGAAGGATTGAAATAAACTGCATGCATCATTTCCATTTAGGAATATTGAAGTGTTCAAAGCAACCACTGCCATGGTTAATTATGAACGATCTCTCTCTCTCTCTCTCCCTATTTTTTTTCCAATGCAAACTTGGTGACTGTATGCTTTTTTACTAAGACAAAAATATGAAGTACGTCACAGTATTTATTTTACGTTATTCTTATACACAATGCAAAATACCACTATACCTGTGTGTGTGTATATATATATATATATATATATATATATTTTACTGCTTTAAAATTGTCATATATTGCTCCAGTACTGCTTCTCGTAAGTTTTTACTATTTTTCACTGACTTAAAAAAAATACAGGTGCACTATTTTTTGGCATTATTTTAGAGGACTGTTAAAAATGGACAAAAGAAGAAAAGAGAGAATGAAGTCTTTCCTCTTGTAATGAATGGCCCAACAACTAGATAACAGTTACCAATGGAGCTGCAGATGGTGCTGTTGATTTGGGCCGCTCGGGTACAGTCGCATTCACACTGGTACTCGACGGCAACTTGCAGGCGGTCTTTAAAGCCCACCGGCTTGATGGTAAAACTGTGGTCGATGCCGTGAAGAGGACAACTCCTCGCCTCCACACTCACGTTAAATGACACCTGGAAGGATAAACAGGAGAGAAAAACATTACCGGGTCGGTAGAAATTAAAAAGGTCCATTGTTTTGGTTACTAATATTTTGACCCTCTCATGTCGTCAGGAAAGGTAACCAAAACACTAGAAAACGCTCTCATGATGCAGTGCTTTCCTTCAACACAGCAAACAACAACCACACCTGGACATTTAAATCTTGTATTTTGGGGTATTTTCTGAAAGGACAATGTTGAAATATAACAAGACGTAGAACAAAATTCAGTCAAATCGTCACCTCTGTAAGAGGAATGCAACTGATAACAAAACACTAACAAAAAACAAAAACTAAAATATTGGCTAAAAATACATCAGACATGCACCCATTAAACACCATTTTCAGATTCCAGCCCGTTCCAGTGAATAATTGAGTACTTCAGCTGCTTGTATGGCCTGTTTTATGATGTCTTACCTATTTGGTTCTTATTTCTGTCATTGTGGTTTTAAAATTGTATGTGTCTCACTGTGCTATTTTAGAAACCTGCCTTGGGACTACGGCGGAAAACTAGCATTTATGCTAAGTCCGGGGCGTTTACACAGTTTATTGTTGTGTTGATTCATGTGCACTGTCCCAATGAAATAAAATAAAATGAATAAATCCGGCTGTATTACTCACAAGTCAAGACCTGATCAATTTCCAGTTGGTGCGAAACACAAAAGTACTGGACACTTGAAAAATGACATTGTTTCGTCATTTACCGTATCTCCACCAAATCATTTTTTTATTCAATCTTCCCCAAAATTTTTTCATATTGAATGTCATTTGCCAATACATAAATGGCTTAATTAATTTTCAATTCAAAATACAAGTACGGTGACCAAAAATTAGTAATGGCTCTCAGTGTAGATAATTATAGAGAGGCATTCTAAGTGTCAATCAACCGTGAGAATGTTTATCTTTTTTAGGTCGAATTTTTGGATTGATATGATTTCACTGTGCAGCTGTATTTAATGAGATGTTCAGTGAATGGATAGGAGCATCAGGACAACACAATTGCAGCCACAGTAGCTATTGTTTCCATATTTGCAAGACAGTTAATGCGCTCCATACTGGCAAACACAGCTGCCATGCTGACGCACACACACACACACACACACACACACACACACACACACACACACACACACACACACACGCACACTGACCTCCACATGACCATGTTGTGTTTACAGTATACCAGTGGGTGCGGCTCAGTCATTGAATCAACAAAGTGCAGCCCTGATAGCTCAGAGAAAGGAAGAAGAGTGACCCAACCCGAAACATGGTGTCCACGTGGGATGGAAGTAGAAAGTCACATCCTGGAAGCTGTTCAAGCTCGCGTCTACACCATATTCTCCCCACTTCCTGTAGGTGGTGTAATGGCCACCAGCACGAGCCACACAGGAAGTGGTTACATCACATGGCGGCGACAGGACATTCCATCCCCCTTGCTGCCTCCGTATCACTAACGAGCTAATGAGCAAGGCACACAATTAAATTTAGTGTAAATGTGAATCGCGCGGAAGGCCCCGGCTTCATGACTGTCATAAGGACAACCGAGGGGGTTGTCAAAAGTTGAGTGAGGGGAAACACGCGGGAAGTAGGAGGAGTAGAGGACACAGGCAAGTGCGCTGCGAGTCATTGAGAAAATACAGTTATGGACCAAAGTATTCGGACAACAATGTGTTTTAAATGGTACAGTAAGTATGGTTCATCCTTGATAGAGAGTGTACCTAAAACAGTTCCCAGAGGAACTTCACGCAAAATTTTCTTCATTTTTTCAAGTATTGCAACACATTCCTCCTACAGAAAGTTAAAAGTGAACAGAATCGCGTAAAAGAACAGTAAGGTTCCACCTTCGCAGAAAATGAATGAATCTTGAACACTCGCCCTGAGGAACATCACTCAAGATTGTATTTGACTGAGAGGACTGCTCACAACCTCTGTTCTAGTTTTTTTTTTTTTGGGGGGGGGGGACTTGTTGCCCCCCACACTAAATTCATCCATGCCTGCCTAAGTAAGTCTTGCTGTGTGCACAGGGAGCAAAAAAGGATGATCCCCAAACATTTGCCACTAATTTGGAGGCACGACAATTGTTTGCAATGTCTTAAGGTTCGGGATTATGGTTCCGGGGTCAAGCCCAACCACCGATTGACTAATTAGAGGAGTGATTAAGATTTGGGTGGCCAGAGTTGTACTTTTACTAATGATTTCAACTTTTTGTGACCCACTGAAGAGTCAACACAGAGACAGGTGTCGCACTTTCCTCCAGCCCATGTTCCATTTCCTGTTCCTTCACATTAGACCTTTCTCTCTTTGGCAGCACTCATATCTTTCTGTGGTGATGGAAAGCCAATGAAAAAGTCTGACCACACTTTTGGGGTGTCACAGCAGGACATAATTTTACGTTATTGTATACTTTCCAATGAACAACAACAAAAAAAAAAAAAACAGAGCATAGTTCCTATACATAGTGGGAAAGTTGCTCGATAACCATTTGGTTATATTGTAACGTAGAGTTCTTTGGTTACCACCGCATTTTTTCCCCTCCTTTGACACCATTGGTACCCTTCTGTGGCAGCAAAGAAAAAGATGCATGATGATGATTAATTTTTACAGGAGATACTGTGTGAGAGACATTGTTGAAGAATATCTGGGTGGAATTGTGAATTGTACGACGGGCGTTAAATTGCAGACAATCACAATGTATCTCACCGAACATCCTGCAGCTTTTATCATCATTCCAATACACAAGTCAATGAAACACACAGCACTCGGTTGCTCTACCAGGCCAGAAATCAGAAAATAAATAAATAAATAAATAGAGCCTCGCCAATAAATAAATAAATAACTAAACAAACAAACAAACAAACAAACAAACAAACAAACAAACATCTCCCAAGTCAATATGTGAAAAATGTTCTGTGGACAAGACGAAACTACCGGTATTAAGTTTCCATCCATCCATCCATCCATTTTACGATCCGCTTATCCTCACAAGGGTCACGGGGGGGGGTGCTGGAGCCTATCCCAGCTGTCTTTGGGCAGTAGGCGGGGGACACCCTGAACCGGTTGACAGCCAATCGCAGGGCACACAGAGACGAACAACCATCCACGCTCACACTCACACCAAGGGACAATTTAGAGTGTTCAATCAGCCTGCCATGCATGTTTTTGGAATGTGGTAGGAAACCGGAGTACCCGGAGAAAACCCATGCAGGCCCGGGGAGAACATGCAAACTCCACACAGGGAGGCCGGAGCTGGAATTGAATCCGGTACCTCTGCACTGTGAGGTCGACGCGCTAACCTATGGACAATCAGGCCGCGGTATTAAGTTTGTCAAAACAATCACGACAATAAGAGCAGCACAAAATGCTGAGAGACCAAAAAATAACTAAAAAATAGTAGGGAATGGAAAGGGAGTGTGGTTGCTTCCAGTCTAAGTGTGAGAAGAACATTTGCTTAGCTACCGATGCCCTGGAAAGAATCCCTTCTTCCTGCCAAGTGTTTTTTTTTTTGTTTGACAGTCGCTTTCCTCCTTCAGCCTACTTTTGTGTGAGGTCATTGACATGCAGCATCCCACTCCACGGCGGGAATGCACAGAGGGAGCGACACCCTCTCTCTCCCCGCTAAGTCTTTGCTCTTAGCCTGCAAACACTTTTCATTCGTCAGCATAAAAGATGTGAACCCCAACTTTTTTTGGGAGCCCCTCCTCCATTCAGTGGAGCCGCCATTCAGTAACAATGTCACCCAAATCCGCCCTCTGAGGCCCCGACCACTATGCGTTGCCATCCCAACAGTCCCAGAAAAATAAAGCCAATAAAAGGAAACGACACAAGGTTTAGAGGGCAGACTTCCAACTTGTACAAAGCCGCTCCCAAACATTTTCAATACACCAAGGTCGCAATATACATTTTAATGCTATGGCTGGCGACAAGGAAAGAAGAAAGAACACCCATTTAATTAGTATGCTTCATCATGGGATACATAAAACAAAGACTTCGGTTCTAGCTAAGGGCTTATTTCATCCGGGCTGGTTACCATGAATAATTCGTGAGAGTAACGGTTATTCAATCATGCAGAATCCCAAGAATTACTTAAAAAAAAAAAAAAAAACAAACAACAATTTCAACACTGTGGATTCTTTGCAGCCACGTTCTTTATTTTTAATGTACGCAAGGCGGCAGTGATGACTAATGCAGAAATGTTTCAGTTGTATTGTTTTGTAATAAGCTGCTGTGTGTGGAGATATGAAAGAGAACGAGGAAATAAACACAAGCAAGAAAAATGCTTGAAATCCTTTTCTTTGACCATTTTTTTTTTACCTATTAAGATTTGTTTGTTGTGCCATGAAGCAACAGTACGTGTTGGCTGCCAAGGCACTTTGCAGCATGGCAGAAATAAATATTCATCAAGTGAGGAGGAGATCATGTGCATGGACTCACCGTGTCTCCTATTTTTAAGTCGGCGCACTTCCAGAGGCCGGGTAGCGGTTCGCCATCCTGGCAAGTGGCGGTGAAGGACAGGCTGAGGTCCTCAGGTTGGTCCCACACTGTCAGCTCCACTTTGGAGCGGATATTCTGTGAGGGCGAAAAAAAAAAAAAAAGATTTGTATGCTCATCTTTTACTACTCTTATAATCGGGAGAACGGAGGAAAACATGGGTAAAGTTTTCGCCTTGTCAGTCACAGTTTTTTATGGACTTGAGAAAACCAAAGTCTCTGCACATGGAAGCAGATTGAGTGTGTGACTGCTTCATGCACATCTGGAACCTTGCAACATATTTCATCCCATTTCCCATAACTGAATGTAAATCAATTGTAAAAGTGTTCCACCGCTAGCTTTGTTGTTTTAATGGCAGAAGTCATGTTAACACAGTAAAACTCCACACGGAAGACCACACAGCTTTCCGGGTGTCATCAGTGCTACAGTTACGACTTAAGCCACTCAGCATTGAAGAGAAATAGAGGCCATAACCTCTGCTTGTATTCTGATGAAGACTGACTCTCAATAGTTGCCCAGACTGTCACAGAAGCCAAGCCACAATTAGTCACTCAAATAAATATAAAGGTGCCTCCCTTTTCCCATCAGGAAAAAAAAAACCAAAAACAAAAACATGTTGGAATTTTAATTTTGTCAGTTCAGAACTACAATCGTTTTTCACATGGACACCATAGTTAACTGCTGAGCGCATTCAAGGGAGTAGCGAAATGTCCGGCCAACGAGGACATAGTCTTCATGTGCCTGTGTGTCCAAGAGTATGAAAATAAGATGGTTGTTAGCTTCGCTAGTTTCAGCTATTCCGAATACCGCTAAGATTTATTCCAGCGGTATCTCAGGATTGGCGACGTTATGCCCAATAATCCACCGACGACAACTGTGTGCTAACAAGAATTTTATGCTTCATACAACAGTTTCCAACTCCCATTTCAATGTTGGACCATGTGGAAGGGTCGTAACAACAGCCACCGACACGACGACACTTGTGTCGCTTGATGACATTGTGTCATAATCTTTGTTGTAGTATGGCAAACGGGCTCCACCCCTACTAAGGAACCAAAAACAAGATAGGCTGACAAGTCATTTGCAAAATATTTAAGTCTGTGCACAAATACAATAAACAGAAATAGTAAAACAGAAGAATGCTTGATTATATATAGATTGACTACGATGGTCTGTCTTATGACACGCTATGTTTTATAAAACAAGGTGAGACTGCCCAGCCGGTCGAAAACAAATATGCGGAGAATGAGAGATTTCACTACATTCAAATAATGGCCTCCCTGCTGACAGATGCTTTGGCCACGATTTGCCTGAGATACCTCAGGTCATTATAACATTGTTAAAACAACAAATCTAATCTTTTGCAATGTTTGCTATCATCATATGCGAGCGTGCCCTCCTCCGTGGTCTCAGTTGACCCTTCACACGCTCGCAGCCCGCAGTAGCTTTGAGTTGCCGACTGCCTCACAGATAAATCAGGCGGTTACACAACAATGTCCTTCAGTCGCATCACTTTTGGCCATCGCAGCGCGAGGGATGCAGTTTGGCAGCTGGAATGTTAATAAGGCCATGAGTCAAAAGCGCCATTTCCTTCAAGCTGCAGTCACACAAACCCCGCCTGTCCCATTCTCCCGCCCAGAGGCCCAAAAACATCATTCGGCTCAGGCGGGGAGTGAATGTAAAACACCCACGCGGCAAAAACACGTAAGGGAAGGTCTGACAAGTTTTGAAAAATGGCAGTTACGTGAAGTTTTTGAGGGCCAGGCAGAAGATTCTGCAGTGCATACACAATTGTCCAAGAGAGCCCAAATATTAGAACCAACTCTCATCCTAATGGAGTGCAGTTCTAAACAGATCTTACTCATAAACACATTGACAAATACATTGTGCCATCGTTTATTTTGCCCATAACATATGTGGTCTTATTTTCTATATCCACTTCACATGATCTCATTCAAACAGGCAAATCCAAAGGTTTGCTACCGTGATGACAATCCCAGCTTTTAAGCAACTGCCTGTGTGTCAGCTGGAGCCTCATAAACAAACTGTGTCTGTGTGCGTACTAGGGGGAAGACTTCAAAGACTTGAATTTGCCTCCTCACCCAAATAGCGTAAGATATTTGTTCTCAACCCCAGTTTCACTTGAGAATATACGACTAACATTGTTTAATATTATTCAACAAATGCATTACAAAGTTAAGGCCTCCCCTCATCGACAAATGAGTAAATAAACATTCCCTGACACTATTTATTTGCCCATTTTCAATGTTTGTTGCGCGTAACTGAGAGCTTATCGCAGCTGACTTGTGCGAAACATGGGATGCACCCAAAACTGGTCGCCAGCCAATTGCAGGGCGCTCATAGACAAACGTTCACATTCACCCCCCCATGGATTCGTTTGTTTTACTTGCATGCATGCATGTTTTGGGAATGCTGGAGGAAGCTGGGGAAAACCCACGCAAGCAGAAGGAGAACATGCAAAAGCCACACAGGAGTTGAGATTGAAGTCCGAGATATCAGAGCGCTAAGCCTGACATGCTAACCGCTAGTCCACCATGCAGCCTGCCACTACAGTGGTACCTCTACTTCGGAACGTCTCTTCATATGAAATTTTCAAGTTACGAAACGTCTCTCAAAAGGAAAATATTGCCTCTTGTTACGAAATAAATTTCAAGATACAAAAGGTAAAAAAGAAATACAGTATGGGAGGCTAGTCGCAGCTCTGAGTTTCCTGAAGGCAACATTAGCTAGCATCTTCCTGGCATACCATTGGCTAAGAGGGATCTCTACCATATCTGTCAATGTATGTAAATAGAGATATACTGTATGTGTCTATGCAGCGTCCTCGTCATTCGCCCCTTGGGCCATGATGTGATTCGATAGTTTTACGTAAATGTGAATCACCCAGAAAAAGTGTTTACCAGTCGGGCGATCGCTCGCTATGCTGATGTTTGCCTGGGACATTTTCGAAGGATTGTTAAAAGCCGACAAAAGCAAATGCCCTTGGATCAATTCTTCACAAAACGCCAGGCAAAACCCACTTCTGAGAGAGAATATGAACTAAAGAGGGTAAAAAAACGATGAGGACGCAGTTAAAAGTTAAATGGCCATTTTAATTCTTTACTCTATTCTTTCTTTTTTACATTATGCACAACTCTCATTGTGCAATAATCTAATTGTAACATGTATTTGTTACATATTTTGATGCATTTTTAAGCTTTAGAAAATATTTAGTATATATATATTTTTTAGACAACACATGAATTAATGAGGTAACAGTTTCCAGAGCCCCAATATTCTAACGAGCAAGTTTAGGCGAGTCTATAACCACTTGCTTCATCTTGCCACATACATCCACAACAAAGTTCTTAGCTCCAGTGCACCAAAGGATCTCTTGTAGGTGGGCTGCAGATGTGTACTTTGCTCCCTCACGTTGTTTAACTATTAGGCTCTATGCATCCCGCAAGGAAAGGTCAACACCGGTTCTGTGTCTCTGTTTTTGTTTCGCTCTTGAGACAGCACTCACTGGTGATAGTATGACCTTAATTTCGTAAGTAGAGGTACCACTGTATTTATTTCATCTTGATTTTGCAACGCCAAAATAGGATGCTGCGAACGTACATTGTAGGCTGCGATGATGAGCTGGATGACGTTCTTTGAGTCCTGGTCAAGGATCTCCACTGTCGTTCCCGGTATGAGTGCTGTGAAATTCTTTTCGGGAAGTGGAAATAAAGGAAAATAAAGGGAAGAGGAAATTTGCAACATTAGAAGGCAAGTGATGTAGTCACAAACGTAAAAATAAAAGAAGGTAATCTACCTTATAAATAACATACAACCGCTTGGTGACAGCAAATATGAGGAAAATGTTGTTTTCTGCCAGCTTCTCGCCCAGAAGTGCCAGAGAGGGATAATCCTGCATGGAGAGAAATACATCAAGCCTCGCTAATCGGAATGCTAAGCTAACTGTGCTGCTTTTACTGACAGTATGAAAAAGTCTTGTCTCGTTTCCAGCACAAATATAAAAAGGTTAAAGACTATAGTTCACATTGAAGGCTTGTTTTGATGGGACGCGTTGGAGTGGTCAGATTTCAGTTAATTTAAAATGGGATGAGGCTCAACATGCTTGCAGGATTCAATCATCAAATACCAGAGAGGTGATTCGAACCCAAAAAACAAGCAGCAGTGTTTCTTACGGAGAATTTTCATCAAGCCTGCTGACACCTGTTAGCTTGCATTGTTTATCAATTTTTGGCTGCCGTTCAAAGCTACCACTATTTAATGTAGGGCTGTTTGGAATTATGCGTACATAGGCCAAAGGCTGATAAACATCATTTGGTGAGCAGGCTTTTGATATCGTGGCATGAGAGGACAATAAAGAAAAATGAAGCGCACAGGGTCGTCCGCATGATATTGATCATTTTGACTGTGTGAGAGTCCTTTGTGTGTGATTTTTTAAAAAGCCAACTCATACATGGGGTAGACTTGACTTCCTCATGGCAGTACTGTAGTAGATGGTAGGCGACCGTAAGTACCAGTCAAACCTTCGTGGCAGTAGATGATTAGTACTTATGGTCTCCCATCAAGTCTTCTTCGCGACAGTTGGTGACAGGAAGACCCTAAGTACTATCTTCCGAGTACAAGAATGACCTTTCTCATAGTATGAGGAAAATGTGATTAGTACTTAGGGTCTCCAATTGTCTACAGCCATCATGAAGACTAGAATAGAACAGGCCTGTGTTTTTTTTGAAGTGTGCATTTACAAGTCAACACTTCATTTTGTGGTTTCACTTTTGGGTGGCTGCTTCAAGAAGTACACGTGTGTGCCAGTTTCTCCCCTCTGCAATTACTTCCAAAAGCAAGTGTGTGTGATATTTATATGTGAAGGGCTAAATAAAAAAAAAAAAAAAAAAAAAAAAAAAAAAAAAAAACAACAACACCTGCACTCTCTTGTCT
>NW_017805498.1:793131-836671 GCF_001891065.2 Hippocampus comes | reverse complement strand
TAACCTCCATGGCAGAGGCTCCGTCGAACCCCTGAGACCGATTCACCGAACCCCTGGGGTTCAATCGAACCCAGGTTAAGAACCACTATCCTAGACGCTGTCCTTCTTTCAACAGCAAAATACTTAAAGCTGAATCAGAATTGCCTCTTCTGGTCCTAGTCAAACTCTGCACATTTCGCCTCACTCGCTTTAATCCATCAACAATCGATTCCACACAAATCTACGAAATTCTTATGGAAAAGCACAAGCATGTGCGAACGATGGAGGAGGTCTCGTCTCTTTACCAAGCGGGTGGAGGCGCTGTACTCATTGTTGTCATTTAGGTGACAGCGGCCGTCATGAGGCTGCACGATGCCACCGAGACGGCCATCCAGGGCCAGGTGGGGCACGTCGTCTGTGGCGAACACGAGCAGGTGATATGCCTCCTTCCTCCAGCCAATCTCCTCCTGCACACAGAATAACACACCCCTACAGATTTCTGCGCTCTGTAAGACTATTTATGTGATAATATCAACATTATCATATTAATTTTAACCCATGACAATTTGAGCAAATATATATATATATTTTTTAGACAACACATGAATTAATGAGGTAACAGTTTCCAGAGCCCCAATATTCTAACGAGCAAGTTTAGGCGAGTCTATAACCACTTGCTTCATCTTGCCACATACATCCACAACAAAGTTCTTAGCTCCAGTGCACCAAAGGATCTCTTGTAGGTGGGCTGCAGATGTGTACTTTGCTCCCTCACGTTGTTTAACTATTAGGCTCTATGCATCCCGCAAGGAAAGGTCAACACCGGTTCTGTGTCTCTGTTTTTGTTTCGCTCTTGAGACAGCACTCACTGGTGATAGTATGACCAAGGCAATCAAGAAAATGTAAAAAAAAAAAAAAAAAAGGTTCAAAAGAACTGTGTAAATAATTCATCGTTTAAATGCCAATGTGACCTCTCACTTGGTGACTTTTTTTCTTTCCACTGGATCGGTTGATCAAAATCAACCAATGAATAAGATAAGGAAAAAAAAAATCCCCATCTTATACAAAAGATGACTTTCAATGGAGGAGCTGTAGTCCTTCCTTTTTCCACTCTTGAGTTAAAGATAATGAGCCATAAATGTTTTTTTCAAGTGTTTTATTTTTTTATACGCGTGTGTTTTTTACTTTTTTTATGTACTGTATTACATGATAGTGATTTGTAACCACACTGGTAAAAAAAAAAAAAGAAACCAAAAGGGAAGTATAACTTCATTTTAGAGACTGCTTAATTACTTTTCCATTCTTTTGAATCGGAAACATTACCTCTATTTATGAGTTTTTCCCGTTGCAAACGGTTGTCACTGAACCAACCGAATTCATAACTTGAGGTACCACTGTGTAATATATGGAAATATAGCAGAAGACCTACACTGCTGTCGGCCAGACCATGACTCAGAGGTCTCAGCTGTGGCGAAAGTCCGAAGTTTACGGTCAACAAAAAATAACAATCGCACGCCCTCCAACAGAAATCAAAAGTATTGACTGGCAAGGAAGAGACCAAGAAGCTGCCTTCTTTATTTTGTTTTTGAAGGCGTTCTTTCTGAAAAAGCCCCCTGGATGATTCTATCTATTGTAGGTCACCAAAATAGTGCTATTTTTCAAAACTTTAGCCCGTCTTTACTAGCATTAGGTGTTGCAATCGTTCCAAAAGGAGAAGAGAAACGAAACCACTCTGCGTCCACATTTACTGCCAACATTTATCCACATGCCAAGTCAAGACCTTGAAGATCCTGACACCAGCTTGAGATCCAACTCACAAATACAAATGTGTGTGCGGATGTGTCGAAGGTCGGGGAGTTAAAAGAAAGAAAAAGAAGCCAGGAGCCTTATCTATTGCAAACAATAAAAAGTGCTTGGACAAATGAGGAATATTCCTTTTAATGGCTATATAATGCATGAAAAGTTCAAAATAAAAGTAATTCATCAGGGGTGTCCTGACTTCTGAATGAATCGGGCCTTGGGGGAGGCCTTCGCCTAGAAAAAAAAAAAAAAAAAAAAAAAAAAAAAGAGTCCACACTGGCACTTCTTTCTCCTGCTGAAGTTCATCTCTCTTATCATCCTAGACCAGTGGTTCTTAACCTTGTTAGAGGTACCGAACCCAACCAATTCATATGCACGTTCGCCAAAACCTTCATTACTGAAAAAGAAACATCTGATTCAAGAAGTGTTCCTTCAGCTTTGCCGGTGCGAGAGTAGAGTTGCTCTACTAGACATGACAAATTATGCAGATAGGATGCTGAGTCCCATCACGTTTTGTGATGCATGTGAATCCATGTGGTACATATTTGTCCGACCACTTTGGTTTATTTTTTTTTGCTTGACATAGTTAGAATGTATTAAAACATTCTACAAAAATCACACGTACTTTCACGGCAGTCACACGTTCACTACTGAGCGAGCTAAATTTCCCGCTGCACTGATTGCACAAGCAATATCATGTGATCATCTGCAGCCAGTGATGGCCAAGCGGGTATGTCGTAACTAATTGACATGTTGAGTCGGGTGTGTCTTAACCTCCATGGCAGAGGCTCCGTCGAACCCCTGAGACCGATTCACCGAACCCCTGGGGTTCAATCGAACCCAGGTTAAGAACCACTATCCTAGACGCTGTCCTTCTTTCAACAGCAAAATACTTAAAGCTGAATCAGAATTGCCTCTTCTGGTCCTAGTCAAACTCTGCACATTTCGCCTCACTCGCTTTAATCCATCAACAATCGATTCCACACAAATCTACGAAATTCTTATGGAAAAGCACAAGCATGTGCGAACGATGGAGGAGGTCTCGTCTCTTTACCAAGCGGGTGGAGGCGCTGTACTCATTGTTGTCATTTAGGTGACAGCGGCCGTCATGAGGCTGCACGATGCCACCGAGACGGCCATCCAGGGCCAGGTGGGGCACGTCGTCTGTGGCGAACACGAGCAGGTGATATGCCTCCTTCCTCCAGCCAATCTCCTCCTGCACACAGAATAACACACCCCTACAGATTTCTGCGCTCTGTAAGACTATTTATGTGATAATATCAACATTATCATATTAATTTTAACCCATGACAATTTGAGCAAATATATATATATATTTTTTAGACAACACATGAATTAATGAGGTAACAGTTTCCAGAGCCCCAATATTCTAACGAGCAAGTTTAGGCGAGTCTATAACCACTTGCTTCATCTTGCCACATACATCCACAACAAAGTTCTTAGCTCCAGTGCACCAAAGGATCTCTTGTAGGTGGGCTGCAGATGTGTACTTTGCTCCCTCACGTTGTTTAACTATTAGGCTCTATGCATCCCGCAAGGAAAGGTCAACACCGGTTCTGTGTCTCTGTTTTTGTTTCGCTCTTGAGACAGCACTCACTGGTGATAGTATGACCAAGGCAATCAAGAAAATGTAAAAAAAAAAAAAAAAGGTTCAAAAGAACTGTGTAAATAATTCATCGTTTAAATGCCAATGTGACCTCTCACTTGGTGACTTTTTTTCTTTCCACTGGATCGGTTGATCAAAATCAACCAATGAATAAGATAAGGAAAAAAAAAATCCCCATCTTATACAAAAGATGACTTTCAATGGAGGAGCTGTAGTCCTTCCTTTTTCCACTCTTGAGTTAAAGATAATGAGCCATAAATGTTTTTTTCAAGTGTTTTATTTTTTTATACGCGTGTGTTTTTTACTTTTTTTATGTACTGTATTACATGATAGTGATTTGTAACCACACTGGTAAAAAAAAAAAAGAAACCAAAAGGGAAGTATAACTTCATTTTAGAGACTGCTTAATTACTTTTCCATTCTTTTGAATCGGAAACATTACCTCTATTTATGAGTTTTTCCCGTTGCAAACGGTTGTCACTGAACCAACCGAATTCATAACTTGAGGTACCACTGTGTAATATATGGAAATATAGCAGAAGACCTACACTGCTGTCGGCCAGACCATGACTCAGAGGTCTCAGCTGTGGCGAAAGTCCGAAGTTTACGGTCAACAAAAAATAACAATCGCACGCCCTCCAACAGAAATCAAAAGTATTGACTGGCAAGGAAGAGACCAAGAAGCTGCCTTCTTTATTTTGTTTTTGAAGGCGTTCTTTCTGAAAAAGCCCCCTGGATGATTCTATCTATTGTAGGTCACCAAAATAGTGCTATTTTTCAAAACTTTAGCCCGTCTTTACTAGCATTAGGTGTTGCAATCGTTCCAAAAGGAGAAGAGAAACGAAACCACTCTGCGTCCACATTTACTGCCAACATTTATCCACATGCCAAGTCAAGACCTTGAAGATCCTGACACCAGCTTGAGATCCAACTCACAAATACAAATGTGTGTGCGGATGTGTCGAAGGTCGGGGAGTTAAAAGAAAGAAAAAGAAGCCAGGAGCCTTATCTATTGCAAACAATAAAAAGTGCTTGGACAAATGAGGAATATTCCTTTTAATGGCTATATAATGCATGAAAAGTTCAAAATAAAAGTAATTCATCAGGGGTGTCCTGACTTCTGAATGAATCGGGCCTTGGGGGAGGCCTTCGCCTAGGCTTTTTTTTAATTACAAGGCAGCAGCTACTTGGAGGAAGTCCCTGCGCGTCTTGTGTAGCGAGGAACATAGACAGGGAGGAGGATGAACAAGGATTGACCCGTCTCTGCAAGACAGCTGCAACAGAATGCACTTCCTGTCCCGCCCTCCCGTGATGCTTTTAATTAACAAGCAAAGAGGCCAGCTGCTTGTCATGGGGGCTTCTTACCAGATTCTTGCCATGTCACTGAAATTTGAGCTGCCACAATGTATTTACGTGATTTTATTCTCACAAAAACCACGATAACCTGCACTCCATGACATTTTCTTCATATCCGAAATGAACTAGCAACACACTCCACCAAAATGTGGGTCAAAATGCGATACCAACTGAAAACCCCTGAACTGTCAACTGATGCTAGCCAACAGGCTAATTCAGGTTGTCAGCCATGTTTTTCATTTACTTGTTTCACTTGGAGGGTCCAAGTTGGACATTTCCTAAATCCAGGTAACGCAACATGAGTACACTTGTTAAACAATTCCGTTTATGACTTAAAAAGGCCGAAAACAATCGACAGAAACACTGAAAAAAACAATTAGTTGATTTTCTGTTGCACATGATTAAACCGTGCTAAACGAATACATTTTTTTAGGAAAATATGGGAAAAGTCAGTTTACCACATTGTAATCATGTGCAAACAAAGCACATGAATGAAGTAAATCCAAAGGATCTTTTTTTTTTTTTCTTCAGTGAATGAGATTGACGGGTTGCATTTCACCTTACAAACCGCCGCCTGAAGAATAGCATCAAATCCGCCCTCGGGGGCGTCCCGGTTGCGGGAGACCATTTGCTTCTGCACCTCTTCATTGAAGCGGTCCACTTTGTCTGTCAGCGACAAGATGTGGCGAAAGCCGAATGTGGGCACGCAGTTTGGGAATAGCTTGTACCTAGGGCGGGAATGAACAACAACAGGAGTGCAATTAAAAAAAAATAAGGCGTGCGATAGTATTTTTTTATTTTAATCAGTGCAGGGTCAAACTACTTTCACTTGTCGACAATATGATGTTACTGTGCTGCTTCGTGCATGGCTGACACACACACACACACACACACACACACACACACACACACACACACACACGCACACACACATATGTAACCTACATAGCTAGTGATGCGCACTGGCTGCACTGCACTTTCACCTCCAGGGCAAACAAACATGGAGGAAGTCCATATTCTGTCCTCCACTGAAAAGAGGGTGAGCTTTCAAAGAGGACCTTGTTCACTGGGCATTATCAAACATGAAGCACAAACAATGCACAATGATGCTGTGTTCAACCAGCTTTTTAGTTTTTTTGCATTAAAGGTTGAGTCCATAGTTACACAAGTTGTATTTCATTGTACTTTTGATGAGGAATACAGTACTGTACATCCTGAAAGTATTGCTATATATTCACCTTTTCCATGTTGTTACAGCCTCATTCAAAACTGTTTTTTTTTAACCTCACAGTTCTACACAGAAACTCATAATAAAAAAAAAAATCTCCAATGTATTTAAAACTAAAATCGAAGAGTCATTGTGCAAAAGTAGACCTGACATACTGAACAAAAACAAACGCAACACTTTTGTTTTTGCTCCGATTTACAGTGTCATGAGCTGAACTATAGGATCTTCTTTCATCTTTCAGCAGGACAACGGCTCCTAAGCACACAGCCAAGATCACAAAAGAGTGCCTTAAGGACAACTCTGTGAGTGTCCTTGAGTGAACCGGCCAGTGCCCAAATGCGAATCTGACTGAGCATCTCTGGAGATGCATGTAGCCACGCTCCCCATCTAACATGATGGAGAGTGAGAGGAGCTGAGAAAAGAACGGTCGAAAATGCCCCAAAATAGGTGGGCCAATCTTGTTGCATCATACTCCACACGACTGTGTGGAGTATGATGTTCTCGTAAAATGATTTACAGTAGAGAATGTTTTTCCCTCTGCAGTGATGCCTTGAGGCACAAGTTTAATTCATCCCTTGGCCATGTTGGTAACTCAAAACACCTCAAATCATCTTCCCTCACTGAAATGAATGGAAATGCCAAAAAAAAAAACAAAACCTAAATATTTTGTCAGATTTTTTTAAATGAGAAAAATGGAACTGAATAAAACAATAGGATTAAAAACGTACAGTCGAGTCATTATGAAACTTCTTCAATGGACATTTTTTCATTTGTAAAGCGCTCTTTTATAGCTGCAGTTGTTTTGAAAGTGCTATATAAAAAATATGTCTTGTATTATTTTGGTGTGTGTGCCTTGACCACCTAGGGGCGGTATAAGAGACATACAGATGTATAGCACAGTACTTTAGTCTCAGCTCCTCACTACTCAGGAGAGCATTCAAGTTATTCTTTGCAGAGGATAAAGACTTAATGTTTTTGAGGATTGTTATACTGTCTACAAGTGTTGCTGTTTGTGTTCAGAGATGTGTTTCTAAAAAGGGCACACCGTTGCCACATGGATGCTAATTGCTAACCTGTGCGCCTATACAATTTACGATTGTATATGAGCATTGAGGTAACAAAGGCTCAATGGTTGTTGACAGTAACCTTCAGCTAAGATTGACAATAAACTTCTTGGAGCCTCTTTTGAGAAGAATATTTCCCAATTATGTGGGCTAAACTGCCGCTTGCTGTCAAGTGAGTTGAGTCACCTGTCACCATACAGAATTTGCAAGTCAAAGCAAACAAAAAAACGGCTGCCCGACGGCTCGTATCTCGAAAAACACACAAGTCTGGTCAACTGTTTCTCAAGGCACTACTATTTGCGTATTCTACAATTTTACAGCCACCTACCCATTGCACGGGTTCTCCTGATACTTGGACGCTGTGTAGGAAAAGGGCGACATGTTCTTGTCCACAAAGGAGCCGAAGCCCAGACGGAAGTTGCTGGTGAGCTTGCCCATTTCCAGTGCCAGCTTAGTGCCCAGGTTGCGAATTGTGTCCAGATCGTCCTTCATGGACAGTGAGAGGTCCATCAGGTAGTAGAGGTCCACTGGGTAGTCCTCCACCTGGCGCACCTGTAGCCCAAACCACGTCCGCTCACCTGCATGCCAAGTAAAAATCAATCCATAAGCATCCTTTAACTATCTGCTTGAGCAAAATGCTGAGCGCATTTTCATTCTGGTTGTAAACAACCTGACCGGATTGAGCCAAATCTGAAGAGCATACTAATTCAATGCTCCGCCAAACAGGAAGTCAGAAATTCACAAAATCAACATCTCACATTTGATTGGACATCATCTTTCGTCCTGAAGTAATGTTGACGGGGAAGGATATGTTTTCCAATCAACCTATCTGAAGCCTTATTGAACATACTAACATTGTAATGTGTTATAAAATGTGGGCTACCAAAAGGGTCTGTGGTCTGTGGATTTGCATCAAATCACCTGAAAGTCAAAGAAAGGTGTGACGTACATAGATGGGATCAATAGTCTAGTCCCAATGGAAATATTTTAAATTTTTAGAGCCACTTGCCATTATTAGGGTGCTTAAACACTACCATTTCTCACCTTTTCATGGCACCCACTGCGGCAAAGGGTCCAGGATGGAGCTTGCCCATATTTGGGGCTGGTTGCGGAGCTATCTAACGGGAAAGAGCCTGCGCTTTTTCCTGCTGGTTTTGACGTAAAGTAGGCAATATGTTTATGTCACCATTCAATAGAAAGCCTTGGCTTTGCTTTTAGAGGTGGTGATTCAGGTTCATCCCATAGGGATCTGGGGGTATTTAGGCTTGTCCGTATGCTCCACCTCCAGGGCATTGTGAAATGGCCTTACATATTTCAACCATTTGTTTAAGGATCATAGTTTAAAAGCTTGGGGCGGGGAGTAAGGGGTAAGAAAAATACGATAAATTGTTTTTAGAATTGCCAAAAGGGAATACAAAATACAAACCAAACAGATTCACGTTGTTTTCTTTTCTATATGGGGTTGTCGAAGGTTGAATTTGACATTTTATCACCTGGTCGTAAGCTGAGTGAGATCCTCTGAGGTCTAATCTGAACCACGTCCTGCTGGGTCAAGCCGGACCCCTTGGAGCTCAGAGGCATGTTTTGCTGCACCGTGATGCTGCTAGTCGGATATTCGACAACCCGGCTCTGGCAGCCCCTCTTGTGCAGATTTTGAACAAAGTCGCAGCGTGACGTCAGGGTGCGCCCCCTCCCAAAATCCTGCGTTACAAACGCCGAAAACAACACAGTAATAAGTTGTATCACCAATGCAAATATGATTCCTAAAAATAATAGTGACAAATTATACAGTACCTCTTGTGCGCACCAGGCGCAACTGGGGTGAATCAGGAGGCATTCTTCACACGAAGTTGCGCTGCCACTCATACACACATTAAGACCTAAAGGAGAAGTAGTGTCGACTGTAGTGTCAGAAACAAATTATGGTACTGGAATTGAATTCTAGTGCAGTGATACTGCTGTATGACTCCATCAGGAGCCTAGAACAATTTCCCAGTACAATACTTCCATTGTGAAAGCTAATCTTTAAACTTTTATTGACCGGGTGTCCGGCAGATATTGTTGGACGTTCTGGAAGAGTGCACATTAATCCTGGTGCTGATGACCACAGTTGTTAGTAGCAGTGTATTGGGCTGACTCACATGAGGATAGGTGAACTCATTTGAATGCATGGCTGCTATGAGGCATGATGTTTGACACTAATTAAGCATTTGGGGGGGTTGTATTTGAATAATGGCGAGCCTGCCAGCTAACGACAGGTCCAGAGTACGCAATGCAGTTCACCGTCAAAATTAAAAATTAAAATTGACCCGAGCAACAGACGATAAGCACCACCATCTGTTTCTGAATTTCCACCACGTATGTTTTTTTTAAACTAAGAATTAAAACGAAAATGTTATCTCCTTGGGAGGCAAATTGCGCCAAAGCCTCGATATTCAAGCCATTTACAGTTTTCTCAATCGCTCGGTCTTCGCCCAATGACGAATTTACTGACAACGTTTGTGCGTTTGCTACCCGGAAATAACGTAGGATGTTTAAAGGGTTTACTGTGTTGGAACAGAGATTCTGACACTGGTGTCGCGAAATAAGGCAACCAGATAATTGGGTTGATCTTTCGGTGACATTTAGTGCAACATTTACATTTCTGTCAGTGTCAATCAAAAGTGAGCATCTTTCCAAATTATTTTATTTTGCACAGTTGTTCAGATTACGCCGAATTTTCGGTCTCCACCTTAACACAATCGTTTACCGATATTACAAAAACTAAAATATATTATGCTTTTTTTTCATGACGCAATAATGTCATCGTTTTACCTGTAGATGTGTGCAGGAATGTGTGCAGCAGCAAGCAGCAGACAGCAGCTCTCCACACGCGTGTCGCCGGGGTCCACATGGCGTCACTCGGCGTGTTTACGGTGCAATCACCCCCTCCCCTCACACCACCCTGAAATCGTAGCTCGCAGCAGCCCGACCGTCAGAACCTCTCAGGACTGCTTCCGGTCCAGCTAGTCGACTGTTTACACTTCATGGCGACGAGTCGTGCGCGTCAACGACAGGTTGCCATTGTTGATCCGCTCCTCGATTCACTTGTGACGCCTCGGGGAGCTCGTTTCCACGTCCCCGTCTGCTTCAGCCATGCAGGCGGCTGTCGAGCCGCTGCGTGGATTTCATGTCGGTCTCGCGCAAACAGTTTTGGTTTTTTTTTTAGACAAGCTGGAAGCAGAGGCTGCAAGGCGTCAAATCTTAATAGGAGCTGCACATCTCCAAAGTTGATGGTTCAGATGTGATCTCGCTCACTTGGTCGGCGTCCCAGCTGAGACTCCACCTCTTAACCCCCTCCCTACTCGACAGGATTTGTTAACCCGTCAACCCGACAAGCTAACAATCACTGTGCTGACACCTGCTGGTGGGTTCGAGAGAACGGGTCTTTACGAGCATTCGATGAAAGGATACAATTGGAATTCCCTATGACCCTTTGTTGTGTTTCGACGCCCGCATAATATGTTTCAGGTCCGTTTTTACCCCAAGAATCTCATCATAATTGCTTAATATTGTTTTATTTCAAACCGTATGAACAACCTTCCTGACATAAATAAAATAGTGATTACTCAATAAAAATAGTGTTTTTGTTTCACTGGTATAGTATTGGATTTAAACAAACGTAGTCTGTCATATTGCTCCACAATGGTTTTAAATATTATGAAAATGAAGGAAATATTTTTGCAAACAAGAAGTGCAGAGGTTTTAAAATTTAAAACAGGAACAAATATCCATCCATCCATTTTTCGATCCGCTTCATCCTCACAAGGGTCGCGGGGTGTGCTGGAGCCTATCCCAGCTGTCTTCGGGCAGTAGGCAGGGGAAACCCTGAACCGGTTGCCAGCCAATCGCAGGGCACACACAGACGAACAACCATCCACGCTCACACTCACACCTTGGGACAATTTAGAGTGTTCAATCAGCCTGGCATGCATGTTTTTGGAATGTGGGAGGAAACCGTAATACCCAGAGAAAACCCACGCAGGTATGGGGAGAACATGCAAACTCCACATAGGAAGGCCGGAGATGGAATTGAACCTCTGCACTGTGAGATCAACGCGCGAACCACTGGCCCACCGGTTCGCCATTACATATATCCACTGCCAAAAAACCCAACTTGTTTCTCTCGCCTATTTCCATCCATTTGGTTTTTGACCTGATAAAAACTCCTTTAGTCATGTTAATACCATATTGGCCCGAATATAAGACGGTCTTTTTTGCATTGAAATAAGACTGAAAAAGTGGGGGCCGTCTTATATTCGAGGTCTAGACATTATACCCATTCACGACGTTAGAAGGCGCCAAATATCATTGAAGCGAATGCTGAACTTGACTCCCCAGGCCAAAGTGAACCCCTGCCACGAAGAATAAAAATAAAAATAGCGGTAGCACGAAGAAGAAAAATAAAAAATAGCGGTAAGAAGGAAAAGAGAAGAAAATAATAGAAGAGACAACAGAAAATGGAGAAACGTAGTGACAATCTGGAGAAAAGTGGGTCGAAGATCGGCCAGGTTAACCGGCAGCTGAGGAGAAGTTATGATGTAATTTACATTTCAAACACCAGAGGCCATTCATTTACGAATGTGATTGCACTTTAGATTTGAATGAGGCAAACTAACATGCTTTTTCTCTCAAATATATTGTTATAATCATTTGTTTGAGATGTACTGTAATTATTTTCTGTATAAAAATTAATTTGGTGTTCAAAAAGTCGTTTTTTCAAACTTGAGTCTTGAAAAAGAGGGGGTCGTCTTATAATCAGGGCTGTCTTATATTCGGGCCAATACGGTATACGCAATATCTCTTTCCTCTTTTCATTTTGCAATTCAATCTCTTCCCCCTCTGATAGATGATCTTTTTCCAATCAAGAATTTAGTGCATTCACGATACTGTATCGATTTCTTTAGTTGAAGTAGCTTTTTAAATTATTTACTTCGTCTCATTACTATTTCTTTAACTTTGCTATTTCCCCCATTCCAATATTCTGGAGTACCTTTGCTGCAGTTTTCTTGACCACATTACACAATATTTTGATCATTAAACAAGTTATTTAATTCCAGAAGCCACGTAATCTATATATTTTTTGTTTAGAACCAACTAAAATAATAGCAATAAATTTATGATCAGATGGTGGCACAATATCATGAAATTATTCCAAAATAAATTGCAAATACGATGGTGAAACTAACCACAAAGCAATTCTTGACTGCGATGATCTACGAGCATTACTCCAAGTGTACGCTTTTCTATCGGAATTCAAGAATTGCCTTACGTCTATGACTGGCGGTTGTTCGCTCATGAAAGCAGTGCTTTTAAATCTTTTGTATTGATATGTTGTTGATAATCGATCTATAAGATCATCAGAAGCATCATTAAAATCTTGTGCCTCTTTATATTTTACTTTGAGGGTTTCAAATTTTACACATAGCTTTGTGCACATGGCTTTGGCTTGATTTTTATTGTCCTGGCTGTACAAATTGCAAAGTAAAGAAGGTGTTACCTAATTTGAATTATCCACCTACCCTCATCTGAAAGAAGTCTCCAAAGTATTAGCTTTGAATTAGTTAAACAGCTACCCCTGCTGATTGCTGTGAAGCATGACAAAAACAACATGGATTATTCCACTGTGATTGACAAAATTTCACATCATTTACAGGTCAATGAGTCTCAAAAAAAAAAATAAATAAAAAACCTGCATTTTTTTTCTTCAGAACATGAAAATAGCTTTCCTTTTCGTGTTGTCACAGATACCTCGAATATGAAGGAATATAACTTTTAAGGAACTGAAATGCATATTTGCTACTTTGATTAAAAAAAAAAGCAGAGGAAAAAAAATGCTAATTGGATGTCTGTAAAATATAGTAACTTATTAGATGCTTGATAAAAACATGGAGATACTTTAAGAAACTGAAATATTGAGTAACTAAAAAAAACTTTAAAGTGAATTTGAACTCAACTTATTCGAAACAAATATCTTATTCTTGTTTGAAAGTCAGCTGTCAAGAGGAGGAACATGCTAAATAAATGCTTAACTCTAGGATATCGAGAAAAATGTTGAATACTGAATTCAAAACACCTTAGTAAACCATTCATTTCCAGCAGCGTGTCTCACGCCATCAATAATGGCTACAGAGTCAATCCATTTTGATTTTAATGGCAAGAAAAAACAAATGGAGCAGCATACAAACTCTTTTAACACAGCTATATGGGAACGTAACAGCATACTGGCAGAGGAAACTCCTGAAAGCATAAACAGTCATAACACAAATGTAACGCAACCCAGTGGCATCAGCGCCAAAATTGAACCAAATTTATAAACAACTGGTGAATTCAAAACCTTGTGGATGGATAATGACTTTCAACGGTCAAACATAAATGTCTTTTTTTTTTTTTGTCAACCAAAAGTTTTATTGAGGAGGCATCACATTCGCTGGCTTGTTAATGAGGTTGGATGCTATTTGCCTGATAGTGCTGAGGGGCAGAGGGCAGAGGTCAGCTTGGTAAATGTCCCACAGCTCCTGTAAAGCGCTCAGAATGTTGCGCTTTGCCACGCCCGGGTGGAAGCGCTTCAGCTCAGCCATCAGGGTGTCGTACGCGGCCATGGTGCCATACTGCTGGGACACAAATGGTGCCCTTGGTTTGGGTGTGCTGCTAACCCCCAAGCTTTTCTGGACACAAAGCACAGGCTCGGTGGTTATCCCCAAAAATAGGAAGAACTTCACCATAATTTATGTCTTTGCAATCTAATTGCAAATGAAACATGAGATGTATTCACAATACCCAGCACACACTGCCTAAAATCATTCCAAAAAGTAAAGATCCCGATTTGCATATTTCCTTAAGAAACCAGCTCAATCATCACTTCACTGGCTGAAAATCAGTCCTATTAAAAAAAAGAAAACACTGTCCTCTGCTGGCTATAAAGAAACAGACACTTGCATCAAAACCATAGGGCCCAGCAGTGTTGGTAAAACAGTAAATGGGCTGTCGACCTTCGGTACTCAAAGCGCTTCATCATTTACCAACTGACGACAGTATTGGGAGCAACTGGGGATTTGTCTTTGTTACATCATTGTTGGCCTCTCACATAGGCATACAAAGGGAGTTTGGCCATTTCTACGCTGGAAAGGAAACGAAAATACTCATGCTGGCTTAGCGCTAAATAGCAGTTTGACAACAAAGCGGATGGATTTAAAATTGGTTCAAAAGGGATAAACGGTTCAGAAAATTGATGAATGGACGGTGGTATGGAGAAAAAAAACATCACTACAATTTTTATATCAGCATGTCAATTTTAACATAATACCGGTAATCTACTTCAACATCATTTTTTTTTCAAATTGTCCCTCAGTGTAATTGAAGCAACGGGAGTTGACGCACCTCATTCACATTGTTGGCTATGTTAGGAACACCAAGTCCAGAAGCCATTTCCTCTTCCTTGGACAATTCTGTGGCAATTCCCAATAAGTTAAAGATAAGACAGGAAATCCATCAAGATGGTGTTTATTCACAACTGCAAGGCCTCAAATTGTATATCTTACCATTTGACATTTCCTCTGACTCTTCTTTCCCTTCAGCAAACACTGAGACTGGATAAAGGTCTTCCTCAGCGTCATACCACACCTCACTCGTGTTCAGCTCTTTGCATGCACCTGTTGTCCAAGGCCAACGACATACCACTCAAACAACCAAAGGTCTGAAGTAAATCTGCAAATTTATACATACACACACACACACACACACACACACACACACACACACACACACACACACATATATATATATATATATATATATATATATTGCATACTTTACTGCAATCGTGCTAGGAACTAAGTTGTCTGAGGCTTCATGCCCCTGTCATAGTCATCCATGGAAAATAAGGCCTAGATGAGGGACCAGACAATGCATGGCTCAGAACCCCAATGATTAATCTCAATTGGGCAATGATTTCCTTCGCCTGTTATCTGTTCCTACGCGCCAAGCAGCAGCTCAGACACCAGCCTATTAGCACCCTTTTTGGAGCCCTTGGAGGTTCTGTTCTGGAAGTTGTGGGGCGGAATTGATTGGCATGACTCTGTAACATTGCGTGGACATCTAAGATCGTGCTTCTGGATTGGCCGATTGGGGTGGTGGCCCCCTTTTAAGAAGGGCAACCGAACGGTGTGATCACATGCCTCAAGCTGGATTTAATCTTGGCTGTGGAACAGGGAACCATCTTTACATCCTTGGTAGGATTCTGGCGCGTGTAAGGGAGTTCGACCAATTAATCTACACGTATTCTGTCGAGTTGGACAAAGTTTTTGACCATGTCCCTCAAGGAATCCTGCGGTGGGTGGGTGGATAATGATTACGGGAACCCCAAATACAGACTGTTCGGTTCCTGTACGGCAGATGTCAAGAGTAAGTCTGGTTTGTTTCCGGTGAGGGTTGGACGTCGCCAAGGCTGCCCTTTGTCACAAATTCTATTCGTAACCTTTATGGACATGCAGTCTCTCGGGGCAGTCAGGGAGTTGAAGGAGCTGAGTTTGGTGGCCATAATGTTGCATCTCTGCTTTTTGCAGATAACGTGATTCTGTTGGCTCCATAAAGCTGCTATCTTCAACTGTTGCTGGAAAAGTTCGCAGCTGAGTATGAAGCAGTAGGGATGTGAATCACCATCTCCAATTCTGAAACCATGATCGTCAGTTGCAAAAGGGTGAAGTTCTCTGCGGGTCAGGGATGAGATCCTGCAAGTGGAGGACTTCAAGTGTTTTGTTTGAAAGTGAAGAAAGAAAGGAGCGGGAGATGGACAGACAGACTGGAGCATCATCTGAAGCTCTGTATTGAGAGGACATAGATGAGGTGGCTCAGGCAGCTGATTAGGATGCCTCCTCGATGCCTCCCTGGTGAGAAGTTCTGGGCATGTTCTAATGAGAGGAACCCTTGGGGACCCCTGAGGACACACCACACTGGAGTGACTGTCTCCCAGGTGGCCTCATGCTTCAGGATCTTCACCGAAGAGCTGGATGAAGTGGCTAGGGAGAAAGTCTGGGCTTCCCTGCTAAAGCTGCTAGCCGACCCCGGATAAGCAGAAGACAATGGATGGCCGAATAGCATACCTGATTGGTTTTCTTCGGGAGTGTTTGCTTTAAAGGTGACCCCGTTCTCCCAGGAGATGGGCATGCTGGTGCTTCTGGATTTGCCCCAGTCCACCCTGGGATTTCTCTGAGCATCATAGAAAAGTTAAACATTGTTAATAGGAATATGAAGTTAAACATTTTCAATGACGAATATTGATGTCTTTGTAATATTGTGATAAATATATTATTGGATACACATGCACAACCAAGTAGGGTTGATGGCTGAATGGAAAGGGGATTGTATTATCGTGAGGCATGTTAAGGTGTTCAGCGTTTTCAGGTAGTGCACATTGTATCTCTTTGAACCATTTTTTTTTGTCATAACGTGGATGTAATACATTCCAGTTCTCACCTGGTCACAATCTAGAGTCAAAGGCTTGAGGTGATCCAGAGGAATCCCTGCCAGAATCTTATCTCTCATCTTCGTGTAGTCAGATTCCAATTTTTGGAGAACATCCATAATATTGGCTGGAGACTCAGTTGACCTATGAAGCATGAGGAATACTTGTAACATTCGTCTTCTATTAGCATATTTGATGCTCACAGATGCTAACGTGACGAGCTTGTCATGGCACAAATTACTTTCGCTTATATGACAATTAAAAATGTTACAACGTGATAAAAGTATCCGATACAGTTAAAGGTTTTGTTTTCAATGAGAGCAACTTCAACCAGTGTCATGGAGCAAACAGTATGTTCCACTGCACATCAAAAGGAAACCATCTTACAGTTGAGAATTGCTGCAGTGCTGTCGGTACATGTGGTACTGCAGGACCAGCACACTTAGCTCTGCCTTCTGAGCACGAACGACGCAGTCGCATTGGTTTCGATGTGGATGATGCAGACTGGAGAAATGTGTCAATAAAGTTAAAATATCATCACGACAGTCCCCAAAAAAATCTGTTAGGATTTGATACCTCTCCTCTTTTTTCCGTGCCACTTCCTGGTCCACCATAAATTTGCTAAATTCCTGAAATATAAAAGGTATGTGGCTACTATTAATTTAATTCAAATCTTTTCAACTTTCGATCTGTTATTACTGCCGCCAAGCACGAAAAGAGCACAAAAGAAAGGGACATGATATATTCACAAAACATTGCAGTGGGGATTGGCATTAACAAATAAAAGTTTTGTGCAAAGCCAGATTAATGTGCAGATCAATGTGTTTATGCCATGATAAGATCTAAAGACATTTTTGGCTTCAATGAAAGCCTACGCTCATTCAGTCACATTCTAGTTTCATCCATCAGCAGGCTTTACAATGGGTGGTCATGTGAAAAACCCTGAAGAATGGGGGTGAGTCATGTTTTGTGTGTGTGTGTGTGTGTGTGTGTGTGTGTGTGTGTGTGTGTGTGTGTGTGTGTGTGTGTGAATTTTATTTACCTTAAGAAAATCATCCAGATCAGACATGTGCAAATCGGTAAGCACAGCCTTGTCGGCTTTGAGCAGCTCTTCAGTTTGGGTGAACAACGAGGAGTGCTTGGTGAATGGTGTGCTCACCATGATCTCACAAGAGGCAACACAAGGCACGGTGGAGGTGCACTTATCTGCAGTGCTGATCTTCTGCTCTACTACGCAAGTGTTGCTGCTGGATGCAGCTGCTTCACTGACAAATTGAGCCTCTCTGGCTAGTGCCGACTCCTGAACAGCAATGATTAGGCCGCTGTCTTCCTGAATGAGGCTGGCATGCCTTGAGTCACCTTTCATATTTTCGATACTGTGCTCTGGGGAAATCTCCTCTTTATTTCCCTCAGCGGATATCTGGAAGTGGCCTTCTTTAGGTGGAACTTGCAGACCAGTTTTCTTACTAGACTTAACTTCATCTCGTATCAAGCCGTAGAGCTTTGGCTGGAGCTCAATTTCGAACGGCTGCCATTCAGACCTGAAACGTAAAATAACGGGATGAATGTATGATGAGACTCGACATGCATCGCAGACATTCACAGCCTAGTCTCAAAATATTTTATCTTTGACCAATCTACGCCTGTCTCAGAATGCAAAGAGGCAACGGTGCACCTTTAAGATCATTTAGCTGTGAATTTTCAACAGCAGGTTGCTCGAGTGAGCTTAGATGTGGTTGCTACTTGCTCACTGGAAAGTCAAGGGGATACCTGGTTAACTTAGGCTATTTAAATAGTTGAATTTGAGGTAACATTTTTTTTTTTTTTGCACCAAGGTAAAACTATAGTACACTATAACTTAACGGTGCAAGCATCAGAAAATGCCGGAGAAAAGAACTCACCAAATTGAATTGTTCTGACATTAACCAACACATCATAGTCAAGTTAAAGCAGAGCCTTGCAACTCAAACTCTTCCAGAACACTGTTCAACATTCACTTTATATTCACCCGCTACATAAAAACAAAAGGAAATAAAATTCATACTGTTATTTTCAACCTTAACCTTGATGAAAGTTTTGAATATGAAGCACTTAGATGAGTACCACTCTCTGGGGACAATGAGTTCATTTCTTAAGTTCCACTGTTGTCATCCCTTATTCCTGTGGGAATGGGTATACAGTGCACATGTACAAAAAGCCACAAAAATCAACAAAAAAACAAAAACAGCAGTTCGTCCCAAGTGCCATCAGTATTGTGAAATATGAAGTGACCCTGAAATTCATAATAAGCAAACATTGAAGTGAATAAACAAAAATAGCCTCGAGTTGGCCCCCACTATGTTCATGACCTTACACTCTCAAATTCTCCCAGAATGCTGGAAAAAGGGCCCAGTGCATCATGTCACTAATGCAGTGATTTCCAACCTCTGTGCTGTGGCCCATTAATGTGACATGAGAGCTCTAACGGTATGTCGCGGGAAATCATCAAATTTCCCTTAATTGGTGAGAAAATTACTTTTGAATAACAAATAACGTATCTTTGCCCTTCTATCTATTCCAGCAACTTATTGTGGCAGAAACAACAAATAAATTGTCTTCTATTAGATGGCAAAAAGTATGAAATTGATATATGTGTCCTCTTTTTGTGACAATTTGGTTTGGTGCCGTGCCATGTGATTTTTTTCGAAGTTAAAATATGTGCCTTGGCTTAATGGAGGATGGGAATCACTGCACTAATGTGCCATGCTTACTGTAGCATGTATGTAATTTGTTAAAAAAAAAAAAAAAAAAAAAAAAAAAAGAAAAAGTCACTCCCATATTAAGCATTACTGGTGTTTGGTGAGAGTCTGCTCACTGTAAATTGATGTCATCAGCTGAATTGTTCCATCTGTCAGGTGCCGCAGACATCTGGCTATATGGTGGATGTTTTCCTTGCTGATGGCATCTACTTTGCTCCAAGTCCAGAGAGAAGTCAGGCAGACCCTGCGTGACACCACGAGCACTGGACTGTGCTCGAACTGATACCTGCTATGAAAATGCCAACTTGCACTAGTAGCTGTGAATAAGTATCTCCCCCGCCCTCTCAAATTCTAACTTTTTTGCATAGTTTCCCCCCTTGAAAATTTAGGATCATCAAACTGTAAAATAATTTTTTTTTCCTGAAACCACTTTTGTGCTCCAAATGACCTCTCAGGTGCTACTGAGTGTGGCACCGATCTAACGTCAAAATGTAGCCTCTGCCGACAGCTCGCAGAATGATGGGGTCTGCTTCCTGCTTTGTTTAGACGATATAATGAGCAGAATTTTCGATTGATACGATATAAATTGATATTGAATTATCACTCAGCACTACTTTCGAGACTGATACATGTCAGCTTATTTCTCATTTCTTCTTGAATTTTTTTTTTAGGCAATTTGTTACCGCTTTTTTAGATTTTTGGAGGGCAAACTTCATACAGGTGCCATTTCGGCTATTTTTTTAACTCAACAGGTCTGAAGGTAATCGGGCTCGTCAGTCTAAACTAATTTTGCTTTCTAAAAAAACTTGATTTGCTACAGTTACTTCATTACTCAACAAATTGGGCAATTATTTTTTTCACACAGAGTGTGATTATTTTGGCCGATACTTGAAGGGCCATCATTGGACGATTTAATTGGCTGGCCAATTAAACAGCCTTCAAAAATAAGCACCCCACAAAAAAAAAAAGTTTGAGAAGAGGGCAAATACTTTTTCACAGAATCATCTATTCACAACACAGGAAGTGTCAATCCAACTTTCTGCTTTTATCCATACTTGTCGCTCCCTTAGGTGAAATGTTGGTCTCTCCATTCGCGGTCTGTTGTAGATGGTTTGGAAGCCGTCTTCAACGTTGGCCATGCAGCCAGCAGGGCACGGCCACACTTTCTCTGTGAAATTTCCCTTGAACTCTTTAGGGGATGTTTGCAATAATACTTGCGGCTTTTCTAGCAACACACACACACACAGACACACACACACACAATTATTAATAATGAATTATTCTTAGTACAATTCCATTAATGGCTATGACTGTGTACCATGTATAATACTTTTTGAATAACCTTTGCAAAGGTGCCACAAAAAGTCGATGAAAAAGGAAACATGCACAAAATAAAGTAATGCTCGCTGCGCTGAACTGAGCTCTGTAATGACATTAACTATGCCAACAAATCTTTTTTTAGTTTTTTAAGAACTGCATGCAAAAAGACCTTTGAAAAAGTAAAGTAAACATGGCTGTGATTTTCACTAAAGTGGGCTATAGTGAGGTATGCCTCGATAATTTGGGGAATCAAAAATCTCCAAAATACCCAAGAGCAACCTAAATACGTAGAGTAAATCACCAATTTGCACTTAAGTGAGCTTGAGTGAGGTACACCGATTATGACAATGAGCCATTTGTTGACCAAAAAAAAGCTAATTTATGCAGTTTACTTTCATACTTTGATGCACATTGAGCAATGTGCTCAACTGGCCACATGACAGGCGGTTTTAAGCCTTGTGCAACTTTAGAAGCATATTCTGACTATTATCCTCAAATTTAAAACAGTGTGACCTCAGGAGCGTTTAACTTTTTTGGCTAGTACAACCGGAAGTATTAATCTTATGTATATTTCCAAATGGGCTCCTTGCTCCATGCCCGATATAAGTACCTATGATGAAAACAATGAGGTCAAATAAAATGCTGTAAACTAACTCCGGGCCTTATATGCAAGTAGTGTACTGCCTATACATTACGTTTGGCTTGCTGCTATTTCAGTTATCTGGAATGAAAGTGAAAAAAAAAAAGCAGTTCATGCACATGCTCCAACGGCAGGTGAACTTACGCATCAAACAAGCCTGTTGGAAGATCAGTTCTATTGCAGGGTGTCTTTGCATAAAATGGAAAAGATCTTCTTCATCTGTGAAAAACAAACATGGTTGTCAATTGCAGTGCATGTGAAAAATACATCAGTCATGTGCCACTAGATTAAGTACACCTGACACCTGCAGCATTCAGCCTTCAATTTCTAAAAAGGGACAGGCATAATATAATCAATTAACTTCGAAATTATGTTAAATGAGCAGAATTGATTGTGTTTGGAGATCATGGAGGTCAAATCGAATGTGCTACTCGAATGCAACCAGCAGAGGAGGCCCTCTTCAAGCAATTTGCTTTCTAAAGAAGCCCAACATTACCTCTTGATGGAAGTTGGGCTACCTCCACTAGCCTCCTCAACAATCACTTTTTTTTTTTTTTTTTTTTTAACAATGATGTGGAAACAAGTGTTCAAAACCAGGCTTTACGCGGTCAGGATTTTAGCGGTTGATCATTGATCAGTGAGTTTGAAAAAGAAAAGAAAAAAAAATCGATCAGAAGATATATCTAATTAAACAACTTGTATATTGACTCTACATTCGACCACCACCATAGCGAAAGTGTATCAGAAAAAAGAATTTAAACCCAAACAATTGTTGGAAAAAAAGTGCTGATAAACATTAAAAATAGCATGTAATGTTGACATGTGGGCATCACATTAGCCTCACAGTGCAGAAGTGCAGGGTTCGATTCCTGTTTCGGCCTTCCTGTGTGGAGTTTGCATGTTCTCCCCGTGCCTGCGTGGGTTTTCTCCGGGTACTACAGTTTCCTCCCATATTCCAAAAACATGCATGGCAGGTGAATGGAACACTCTAAATTGCTCCGAGGTGTGATTGTGAGCGCGAATGCTTGTCTATGTCTGTGTGCCCCGGGATTGGCTGTCAACCAGTTCAGGGTGTAACCCGCCTACTGCCCGGAGACACCTGGGTTAGGCTCCAGCATGCCCGCAACCCATGTGAGGATAAACGGATTAGAAAATAAGATAAGATAAGATAAGATAAGAAAACCTTTATTAGTCTCGCAATGGAGAAATTCCCAATTCACAGCAGCAAAGTTATGAATGGAAGTAGAACAACAAAATAAAGGAGCTGCTGGAAAGGCAGCCACTCACGCGGCGCCATCTTGAAGTCAAAATAACACAACACAACACATAGGACACAGACAGTCGTGCAATCTTCACCACTTTCCTGCATACACTTTGTTGTCTGAAGCAGTTATTCCAAGCCGCGACTCCCGGTTCCACATCCGCATCGGCGCTCTGCGCTAACGCTCCTTTCTTCTCATCGTCGGCTCCTCAAGCCTTGCATCCATCCAGCCGCAGACCGTTCAACAGCACCGATCTCTCCGCTGAACAAAGCAGGGCTGTGAAAATGCTGCCCATTACAGGCGCAAGACACAAGCGCCCCCGGAGCTGTCCAGCAACGACAGTCAAATGGCGCCGACATTCCTCCCGATCAAAAACAGTACTGGCATACCCATGCTGCCGAGAAGGCAAAACCACCAAGCACCGAGTCTCCTCCTTGATGAATGTCGTGGCCAAAAAATGCTGAAAACAGTCCACATCAGGTCCACACGACGTAACAACAAACACAAAGTGACAAAACAAACAGAAAAACAACAAAAAAAGCAAGGCTCATCAGAGCACTTGCAGATGGCTGCCTACTCGGGCGCCATCTTGGACTTCTTATGGATGGATGGATGGATGTTGACATTTTTACCAAATACTGTATCTCTGACATTAATGGGGAAAATGCATGAACATCACTAGTTATTCAGGTGGGTCTTTTTCTAAATCTATTGCTATCTTGGTTCAACAGCTGTAAACAAGTCCATATACAGTACTTACTTAGCAGCCACACCAAATAGTCTTCGCTTGCTCCTTTTTGGCTCGGATTGTAAACTGGGCTGGCTATGTTGTCCCGATGTCCACTTACCGAAATGATTATTTCATCCTACATCCTTTGCCTACTTTTTACCTGCCGTGTATGCGACATCGCAAACACATTCTCAAAGCTATTTAATTTGGCCCTAGTGTAGCTGTACAGATTTGGCTCAATCTACGTGAACTGTATTGACTTCATTTTATATGTAATTGCGTCATGGGCATAGTTCAACTCTCATATCCACCTTTAGCAAGGGTTTTGTGCAACTGTCAACAACAGAGCTATTTCCGTGTTTGTTCAAACAAATGTGCTGTCGGTGGTTCACTTTAAAGTACCTGCTACATTATTGCATTTTCTTAAAGTCCTCAAAAATAAAGCCCTCTTGGGAAAATGTTACATTTATGTTATATACCAATATTACAATATTAGTACCGGTATATAATAGATATCAAAAACTGGTTAAAACAGTCCTTTGAAAAATTCTTAATACAGTTCATAAACAGTAGTTCATACAATTCAAAAACAGAGAAGTTCAAATGATTTCACCGCCCAAAATAACCGGTTAACTCCCTCATTTAAACCCTGCTAACGTTTTTTTCCCCCCAAGAATCTCTATTCAGAATCATTCGGAACGCAAATCGTCGAAATTCATGTGATGCCCAACCCCTGGGGCACAGCTATATTTTGTCAGTGGTTTTCACTTCCCAGTTGCTGCATTTTACGGCGAAACTGAAATAATCTATAGCGGACACTGGAATGACACCAGTACTGCTTCCAATTTCCAGCTCTGCTCGTGCTCATTTTTTTAAAACTTTGTACCATGTCAGTGAGCTGCACTTTTGAAATTACATTTAGAATTGGAAGTGGGTGAACACGCTGTTGCGTTTCCCCATTACCAAATGAAGGATTTTTTGGGAGGGGGCAAATGTCTATCCGTAATATCAGTTGTTAATTTACCTTGTCTAAATATCCGCATGACTCTCAAATTATTCTCTGAGAATGGCCGCAATTGTACATCAACCACTGGAACAATTATTATTGAATTATCAAAATCTCGACATTTATATGTCATAATTGTTGATGCTGCCCTTGTAGTGGATAGCATTCTCAATGTGCAGGTGGACATGTGAAAATTGTGCAGCATACTGTACATCCTTTTAAAGGTCTTTATTGGTGCGCACAGTTAAATCTCCCCTTAAACTTGCAAACATGTTTAGACATGAAATGATAATTACCTTGTATGAGCTGTCTGTATTCAGGTGGCAAATTCAAGCGCCAGGCGGTTAACTTGGGGTCACGAAAAGCAATGTTCGGATGAGCCGCCACAAAATTATAGAGAGCGCTGGACGACAAAAGAAAAAATTATTTAGAGGACCAAAATATCAGCATTGTTTTCAATATTCATAAATGGTCGTACATCTGCAAAAAGAACTTTTTTGTATTTTCTGAAAACTCGTGGTACTCAGGATAAGTGGGCCTCAAGTCAGATTCTCCTGTAATAAACCACAAAACGATGTTCAAGTAAACGCTTCGTGATTTCAACGCTAAAACACTTTTTAAAGAACATATGAACTTTTTTATTGCATCAAATCCAACCAGAGACTTACGTCGATGCGTTGCATTAGCCTGTGCGTGATAAAATGGAGGCTCGGTTGAAAAATCACCCACGGGACTTAAAGTCGGCCAGTGAGGCGTCCCTCGGACGAGCAAAGTTAGCGGATAGCAAGGCCTAATCGGTTGAAAGTACGCCATTAACTCAATGTTACTCGAGGGATTAATTTGAACTATGAAAATTAAACGTCAGTGAAGTCGGAAAAAAAAGTCAGCAACGTCGTCTTGACTCATTCAAAATGAACGTCGGCTTCTTGCGAGTAAGCAGCTAGCTACGTCAGTGCCCCCCAAAAATCGCCACTTCTAAAAAAATCTATTAAAAAAAAAGTGCCGAATACGTCAAGCTTGCGACTATTAAGAAATTCCAAGCGATCAAATAAGCACCTGGAGTAAGCTTGCAAGAGTTACACCTGCTGTTGACTGTGAGGCGACGGCAGCTCGTGAATTGGCAAATCAATGCAGACCAGCACCTGCTTTTTGTTTGTTTGTTCCCCCTCCAGAATGTTCCGTCCAAACGATCATTCTATTCCTCAACCATTCAGATAAGCTATTTGGATTATTAACTGTGAAAGGAAAAATTAAATGGTCATGTAAAAAAAGCATATTCAATCATCTTATCAAAATTTTAATTGTAATGAATACTTGTTCACTATTACTCAGTTATTCATTTTAATCAACCATCAAAATACATTAACCACCGCCAGTGATGGATCAGTTCAATTTCTGGTTTAATACAGTTGTGCGGTAAGTTTACAACAACTGGCAGAATTTGTAAAATATTAGCAATTTCTATTTTGTGGAAAACCTTTTATTTAGGGATATTAGGCAGGTGTAGCTATTTGTTATCACATAATTGTGTGTACCATTTTAAATTGATGATGACAACGAAAGAGCGCTGATCAAAAATGTACATGTCATGTTTTCTTTCTTATCTTTTCTTCTTTCATTCTGCTAAGGTGTGTAAACTTAGAACGTCAACTTTAATCATTACCCATTAATTTGGTTACCAATTGTGAATTGTGTTCTTCAAATCTTATTTTAGATTAACAGTGCATGTCTATTATGTCTTTCCACATTAAACAAAAAAGACAAATAATATACTCAATTACCCTGTCAACGACTTGAAAACTGCAATTTTTTTTCCAAACACAAAAAAGCTGTGCCACCACAGCACCAAAAACATAGCAAAGTGTTATTATGTAACAATCTCCAAAAGACCATCACTTCAAATCTTTGGAAATGAGCACACAATTTTCTCATGAGGCTAAAATGGACTGTATGGCTTGATACATGAACGGTGTGTTTGTATTCTTTCTAGATTGTGTCTGATTTTAATGACTATGGTATGAGAGCTCCACCAGTGGGCGATGGTGGCCTTTGAAAACTAAATATGAAAACAAGTCAGTGGGCGGTATGTATTTGTGACAAACCAGTTATGTCACCGTTTGGAACTAAGGTTTGAGTGATGATGAGGGCCGTGTAAACATAAAGTGTGGAACAAATAATGTGAACATTGTTTTTGTGCCATTTGAAGAAGCAAATCCCACATTTCCCTCTAGACAAAGACCAGAAGGTGCACTCCGAATGGACTCTACAGTGGGAGGTGTGTGTTTTTTGCATTGATGCAGCCAGAGCCTGAAGATTCAGAACTAATACCGCATTAACGCTGTCGTTTCTCATATGTAGATCAATAATCCATGAAGAAGTGGCCTGCGGTCATGTGGCGTGATGTATGTCCACTTACGTGAAGGCCCAGTTCTGTGTGTCAAGTGCTCTGTAACAGCGTATATATTGATCTGGAGTCTTGTTTACAATGCGATTGTTTGATACGCTCCGAGCCATCCATCATCCTCTCGATGCTTTGGCAGCTGAACAACAGTTGGAATGGATCAAAAGTGTTCTACTCGGCCGGCGGGTTCATTGTGAGGTCCGCAATGGCGAAAGGAGAATGTGGAAGCCCATGAAAGCAAAGCACAGCGTTTACTTTTCGTCATGCTATGGATAGGATTTTGGCCTGTGTCCATAAAGCCCACACATTGCAGCCAAAATTATCAAAATTGAAGGTAAAATGCCCCCAAAAAGGCAAAAGTTGCACTACAGTGTTCCCCTGCTATATCGCGGTTCACCTTTAGTGTCCTCGACAATCTTTTATCATAGACGCTTACTATAGTAACATTGGATGTGGGAAATTACAGCCACAGTCACAGATGCACTTTTCAGCCATTTATTAAAGTCCGGGGGGAAAAGTAAAACAGAGAAGCAGAATGATGAGCATCCTGTTGTTGGCCACAGCTCACGCCAGATGTTCACGTGCAAAATTGTTCACGTCACATCCATCCCACCGGACGGCGCCTTTTAAAGGCACATGCATAAACGCAGACATTAAAATATGTACAGTATATTCTATACATTTGATGCTTGCAGCTTTTTTTACGTTTACAATGTGTTAAGAAAGTGGGTTTGAGTATTTTTAAATGGGTTTTAATTTTAACCAATGATACCATTCAACAAAGCAAAACAAAGATTAGCGCGTTGAATAGTCTTAATCCAATCCCAAATTCCTCTCTTCACTCTTTTACTACTAGCTACATTTTTAGCCCATTTTCATATGACCAATTGTAGCTCAGTGTACGACCAAATAACAGCAACCCCATTTGCATTGGCCACAGCTGCACTTTGGCTGCAACGATAATTGTGAAAGCATGAGAGCAAGCTACCAGACCTCCTAAACAAGTACTTCAAGCCCAAGAAGTTTCTTTTATGCGAACGACCAGTCACGTCAAATACTAACGACACAGACTTCAGCAACACAATCCCCCAATCGAACGGTGAATTACATTATTCAGAGATGAATGATATGGCAGGGGGGGGAAAAATAGCAATATCTATTTTTTAAATGTATTGCCATACAGATTACACATTTATTTGAAGCTATTGAAATGAAAAACCATCTACATATTTTGTCACATGATGTTTCTCAAGGGGAGTAGGGGATAATTAGTCCGAAAATGGATCTGAAAGAAAAGCATGTGACTCATAACAGCCAGGTCAGGCTTCCAGCAATAATGCGGGGGGGATGTTCTTAAGATCATAAAGAAATACACCAGCACAGCAAGCAGTGAAGCATAGAGTGTTTATTTGACCCAGTACACATGATAACAAACTCAACTGTGTAAGGAACACAATGTGAGAGGGGGCGGGGGCAACAGAAGCGTATCCAAGCGCGGCCTGTCCCTGTGCATCCCGTAATGTGGCATGAGCCGGAACTCTGGCCTTTTACACGCCTCATGAAAACATCTGGTCATACAGATCAGCCTGCAGTCAAAGTCTTCAAGAGATTTTATTGTTTTTTTTAAAAAATGCCATTGCCAGAACTACATAGGGGACACATTAAAAACAAACAAAAAAAAAATAACTGGACTGCAGGCTTATAGCAAAAATATATACTTTATATAAGTTTTAACGTTGCCCTCATTCCAAAAAAATAAAATACAGAAACATACAAATGTTCATCCAAACACACAAAAGTGTTGTGTCGGTGGATGCAGTCTTGGCTGTTTATATCATGCAAAGTCACCTTTATTGTCATCTCGTGGAAGGTGTCGAAAGATTTTTTTTTCTTTTAGTCTCCGCATGCAGTCCACGATGCTTCCTCCAAATGCGCACATCAGGAGTTGGTTGACCACAGCGGAGATGGCAATGTAAAAACAAACACACACGCACACAAAACAAGCAAAAAAGAGCAACTCGACCATTTATAAAAAGGTCTCTGCGGGAGAATTATGTTCTTGCATATGCATCCCTTTTTTTTTTTTTTTTTTTTAGACGAGTGCTAATTAGTTCTAAAATTGAACAATACAGCACAGACTTGTACCAAGGTTTGCAGTCTTCAAAGAGGGTGGTAGCAGATACAATCTCTTACACGGGTATGACAACTAAAGAACACATTTACACGAGAGAGGAGCCCAACCAACTAGCCTGTAATACTCGAAAGTCCAAAAAAATGGCAATAAAAAAAAAAAGTCATATCTACAGAAATGATCATAAAAGGTTGTTGGACAATCTATTTATGCAGTTCACAGCCCTTTCACTCATGTTTTAACTCAGGTGCAGAAGCATAAAAACAAGGAGCAGTTGGAATCTCTCAAACAGTACTGCACTTAGTCCTGTTACATTTTCGATTTCTCTTGATTGTACTGTATAGGAAAATCAGATTGTCACCCCCCCAAAAAAAAAAAAAAAAATCACAAAATCTGCTCTTTCGTCCCAGGTTCTTTGTGAAAAGTTGGAGGTCTTGAGACCTTGCATCTATTTCCACTCCAAAGGAAGGAGCTAGAGTTTCAGTTCACCGGTCTCACAACCCACTCCAGTTTGTCACACCTTTAACACTTGTCCATTGTTTGTGGCAGATCAACTTTTTTTCCTTAAATCAGCAAGCAAGGAGATCCACGACGGCCTTAGCGAGCCACTCTGCAGGTGCACCTCTGAATTTGAAAGCGTAAAGAGACTTGGGGGAGTGTTTTTTTTTTTTTTTTGCATTCTTGTGTGGTGGTTCAGTAGCTGCAACCGTCGGGGAAGGGCAAGCCAGCAACACAATGATCTGCGCTGTCCAATAGGTAGGGAGCGTTCTCCTCGTAGTGGGTGAGGGGCACTGTGTCATCGTCAAGGCCTGGCAGGCTGTCCGGGTCAGCTTTCAGGTTAGGCCTCTGGTTGTCGGGGAAGGCCATGGAGAAGAGGGCCTCGGGGTCGCACACAAACTTGTACACGTACCGCTCACCGGCCACCTGGGAACCAAAATTGAACAGAAAACATTTGACATCCATTTGAACGCAAATCCACACCGTGGACACGTGCCATTGTAAAGGATGGAAGGAAACAAAGGGGTAACGTGCCTTTACCTTCTGCATGATGCCCTTCTCGTAGTAGTAACGCAGAGAGCGACTCAGCTTGTCGTAGTTCATGGCTGGTCTGTTCTTCTGGATGCCCCAGCGGCGAGCCACCTTAAGAGGAGGCTCCGTAAGTTACAAACTCATCGGTAGTATCAAAAAATGGAGAAGCAGCTGCAGCCAAACCAATTACCTCCTCAGGCTCAATGAGCTTGAACTCCATTCCTCGACCTGTCCAGGCGATAAAGTGTCCGTTGGCCGGGTCGTCGAGCAAAGTGACAAGGAACTGCCAGAGTTGCAGGGAGCCGCGGCGCTGGTATGGGGGTCCGTCTCGGTAGATGGAGGGCTCCTGTTTCACTTTACCTGCATGGAGGAGAGGAGGAGGGAGAAAATTGAGACGGGGAGGGGGTGGGGTGGGGTGTTGAGGGTGACAATAAAGCAAGACGGTCAGTTCTGCACTTCACGGTCACAGTGTGGTGAGACATTCCTGCCACATGGCGAGTGTGAAGTCGACTCACTATTCATTGCACATCACGGAAGAGTGGAAGAATAAAAAAAAAAAAATGTCGAGCGATAAATCCTATCCCCCGCCAGCCCCCCCCCAAAAATCTCACCTTCTAATCTTTCAGGGACAACGCAGGTATCGTCAAAGTAGAGTTGAGTATCTCGCTCGAAGGAGAAGCCTGAAGTTGAAAGATTTATTATTAGTATATTGTGACAAGAAAACACACAGCAATCCAAAGCGCAGTTCATCGTGAGCATGGGCTATCCACTTCCCCTTGACCGGTCACTTAAAATGCCGCTGACCTCTACTCGTTCATGCGTGCTTGATCCCTCTACGGCTCAATAAGCCCCGCACGGCTTAGGCGATGGTAATACCTCACGGACGAAACACTTCAAACTCACGAGAAAAAGAAAAACAACAACTTACTTTCGCGGTTATTTTGGTAGTAGCTCCCCGCCGTCCCAAAGGATGAGTGACAGTTGGGCACCTCTGCAAAACAAAGACAGTGGGCGTATAATTTTAGACCAGAGACAACCCAGCCTTTAGTGTCATCTCCGATGTGCGCCACATCAAAATCCACCTCACAGCTGATAGATATATTTGGACTTTGCGTATAAAGATACACAGTTTTAAATAGCATCTTTGATTTGTGTGATTGGCTTCGTGTTGATAAATACCAGTTATGATGGATGGATCAGTTGCCGCTACCAGTTACATGAAGCCGCAACTTCAACTGCCACCCGCCTACGCTCGCATATCTCACAGTAGACTAAAAACCTAGATCCGGGTAGCACCGCGCAACCCATTCCAGCCCTCGCACGCCCACGAAGCCTTTAAACTGGATTAGTGATGTGGCTGCTGTGTTAAATCTCAATGATAATCAAGTTACAAGCGGCCGTCCCCCCTCTGGGGGTTTGGGGCCAGGCTTCCGCTTGTCTCGGCATACCAACCGCGATGCAATTGTTCATTTTTCTGTGTCCCATCAACTGATAAGATTGACAGAAATCAACCGTAAGCAAGACTGTACTCCACAGGAAGTTCGTGTAACAAAAGACAGACACACTGAATATCTGTTTTTACTTGGCCGTTTAAAGAAAAAAAACAAACAAAAAAAAAAAAAAAACTAGTACAGTCCCTGCCAATATTCCCAACATGGACGTCTTCTGCCCATCTCGAGATGATAGCCCGATGTGACGTAGGTGTTTAAAGGCCATAAGAAGCTAAGAGGATTTGTCATTACATCACTGCCAGGCCAGCCGGTCATCCACTGTGCAGAAAAGGAGAGTTTGTGACGTTGTTGGTTGTTTTTTTTTTTTTTTCCTCCAGCAAAGTTCGAGCGTTTCAGCAAAAGAGGATGTTGATGCTGCAGAGCGTAACAGCTGGGTGTGTGGGTGTTAGAAGGACAACAGTCAGGCGCTTGTTTGATTTATACCATGTGACCAAACAGTGAATCTCTTTCATCGAGACTCACAGGTTTCCCCGCCCACCCCAGAAGGTGGGCTGACAAATGTTTGGCTCCTTCGTGCACCATCAAGTGGAGACATTTTAAGGCTTTTTTTGAGCAACTCGTCGTATCTTGTGGGCCACAAAGTCCTCTGAGGACTCTGGCCTCGATCTATTCCAGGTAGGCTCAGTGAGGAGCTTTTTGCCACCTGGCTGGATGACCCATTTACTTTTTGCCCTTAGAGGCTTAGGCTGAGCTAAAAGACCCACTTTTACTTTACTGGCATGACTCGGAGGACTGATCAGATTAGACTCGGTGAAAAGTGCGAGTGTGAAAGGGAGTACCTGTGCACCCATGCCACCATTACATGCTAAAACTTGCATTCATGTGTCAGCAGTCTGAACAAACATGGCCAGGCACATTCCTAACCCCGAGCTAGCTGTGGACTACCTGGCTCAAAGGAAAAATTATGAAGCGTCGCTCACCGGTATCAAAGCAAAAATCACGGGGCTCCTGCTTGATGGCCATTGAGTGGAACGCAGCCTGGTGCGGCGGGCCTCCGCTGGGAACGCCCTGCTCGGCGTATCTCGGGTCAATGAGTTCTTGTTTGAAGCCATGCGGGGGCACGGCTACCAGGGGTTCGGACAGTTGCCGGTGGTACAGCGGCCGGCCCTCGTGCGGCCGACCGTTGATATTGGCCAGCTGGGGCAGGAAGTGGGGTCGCCCTTGACTCTCTGATGGGGGAAAAGGTAGCGATGGCTCTGACATCTGCCTCTGGAACCTAAAGAGAGTAGCAGAAAGTAACATTAATCATTTAATGAAAGGACGTCGTTACAGTCAGACGCACACTTTGAGAACGGACAATGTGTATTGTGCAATGTGCAAGGACAAAACAAGCAGCGACGGGCAACCCCTGACAGGTTCCACAGTGATCAGATGTATTGGAACTGACTTTGTGTTTGCCAAGAGTGGGAAATTTGCATTACCGCTAACAAAAAGACTTATAGTAAGTGAAACAACAACATGTGAGGAGCCAAGGTCTGATATTCGGTCGATTCGAAGATTATTGGCACTGCTCAGACCTACTTACCGGTGCTCCGGTGTAAAGTTATTGGCATCCTGGCCGATTAGCGCACACGGCACGGCGAATGGCGGGCTGTGGACCGAGAGCGTCGGCTGGTTTTGCGGGCCTGCACTCTGCGTGAGGGGCTGTTGCTGCTGTGGGACATGTAGCGGCCGTGCTCCGGGGTTCAGGTTGGCTACACTGGTACGAGGGGGTGGTGTAGGCTCGTTATGGGGCCTCGCTCCAGCAGCGCTCGTGGACCCACACGGAGACACTGGCGTGGAGGGAGGGGTTAAGGGTTTGAAGCCAGAAGTGGACTGTCTGTCGCAGGCACTGAGGTCAAAAGGGAAGCGTCAATTAGAGAGGGATTGCTATTATTCTTTCTTCAAATATCTTTGGTCTTCTTGTACCTGTAGCTGTAAAGGCACTTCTCTGCGTAGGGAATGGGACTCCTGTCCTGGTGGCACGGGGACAGCTCTTTGGAGGGAGTCAGCTCGCGTTTGATCTTGGTCGCCGGCGGTCCATGAAACATCACTGGACAGCAGAGAGACGACAAAAACGACCACGTCAGATAAAGGCCAGATACCACCAACGTAATTGAAGTCATAAGCAGAAGCGCAACAGTTTCTTTTAATCTTATTTAGCACATCATATGGACAATACTTGTAAGTATTGCCGCATCTGTCCAGACCCACTCAGCAGTTATTTATCCATACATGCCCTACTGTTTGTGTAGCCGCACTAGATGCATCAAACCCATCAAATTTCACATTTGAGTCCCATTAGGACACACTCAATCCCAATACCCATGAATCAGTGTGGCTGCAATCTAATGGCGGTGAATGATTTTCTTCCCTGGCTGCTGCTGTAACCATTAGACCAGAGACGCATACCGGCTGCAGTTACCAGGGCGCCGCATAATGGCCTGGAAGAAACTAGATCCCGGAGAGGAGAGGGCGTCAGATGACGAGGGCGTTGATGGACTGCGGCCAAGCAAACAACGAACGCGCGGTCCCATGTGTGTGTGCACACTCGGAAGTCTAATGGCGGGGGAAAGATTTTCTTTTGCACTCAAACGGCGCAAAATGGTTGACGCTACTATGCTATACCTTTTTCTGCACTAATTACATTGTGTATGGAGCAGTCCATCTGTCACATTTGTCATTCTACCGACTGCAAGTCAACTTATGGTAGTGCAAGGAAAAGGCGGCAATCTAATGGCGGTGAATGATTTTCTTCCCTGGCTGCTGCTGTAACCATTAGACCAGAGACGCATACCGGCTGCAGTTACCAGGGCGCCGCATAATGGCCTGGAAGAAACTAGATCCCGGAGAGGAGAGGGCGTCAGATGACGAGGGCGTTGATGGACTGCGGCCAAGCAAACAACGAACGCGCGGTCCCATGTGTGTGTGCACACTCGGAAGTCTAATGGCGGGGGAAAGATTTTCTTTTGCACTCAAACGGCGCAAAATGGTTGACGCTACTATGCTATACCTTTTTCTGCACTAATTACATTGTGTATGGAGCAGTCCATCTGTCACATTTGTCATTCTACCGACTGCAAGTCAACTTATGGTAGTGCAAGGAAAAGTGTCTTCTCTGAACTGGCACTTGCATCCTATGCTTTCGCCATCTGCTGCTCCTCGGACACGGGTTCAAGTGCCTACCCCTTGTTCAAAGTGTATAGGTAAGAGTAAGAGGAATAAATTATTCAGAGGGGGGTCTACAGGGTTGAGAACTTTTGGCATTTCTTCGATATCAACTCTGTGATTCACCACTGCAGTCTCATTGTCATCGCCTATCTCGCAATTTGGCCTTGAATAGGTGCGAGAGAGAATGCCTGCAGCCTGGCAACGGCAGCTACCGTCAGCAGCTCATCTCACACTCGCACAGAAGCAACAGTGCAAACTGTCTTTACTAACACGACTACGAATGTTCCCACGCTACACTTCTGATTCCAGCATCGTGCCACAAGGCTGCTCAGCGGCCCCGTTTCCCCAGTTGACAAAAGTGAGCCCCGGCCGCAAACAGCAGGACACCTTTCAGGACAGGGGTGCACACACGTACACACAAACAAAGAAGTTTGGAAAGCAGGGTGGAGATGGCAAGCAACCGCCCTATCCACTGGAATCTGGTCCGCTCCGGCAGCGAGGCCCGAGTGCGGGAAAGTGTGAAATCAGATTAGGAGCTTGGCTCATGTGATGCCCCATGCCAATCGGCTGATTAAACTCAAAATGGTTGAGAGGGAGAGGCGGACAAGAGAGCGCACACAAGCCCAAAGCGGACTTCTGAGGACAAAGGATGACGTTTGTCCTTGATGGGATTAAGATATTTTAATAAACAATGGGTGACCCAGACTTTGGGTCAAGTAAATTTTGTGGCAAATACTGTATCCTGATGCTCCACTCAAAGCAACAAAGTAGCAGGTCTGGGGACTTGAAGTGGCAATGCTTAAAACATCCCAATTAAGAGGCAGTATAGGCAGCGTCGGGGGACATGGGCAACAACCATATGAAGGAGTACTCACAGCTATCCGACTGGAAGTCTGGGACGAACTGCTCGTCATCTGGCACCTGGGCTGTGAGAAGAAAGAGGCAAAAAGTTAAAACATGTCAGAAATGACCATGAACGGACAAGTTGGACAAACTCAAAATGCAACCAATCGCCATCTATTAACAAAAAAAACTTTCTGAGTCAGCAGGTTGTCGCGGGCAGGACTTTGGCCGCCTTCCCCTTGTTGCAAAACACCAAAACGTAGAATGAGTTCACACTCAAGTTAATGTTCCACCCCAAAACTTCAAACTCAGCATTTGTCCAGAAACGAAACACCGGAACAACAAAGGTTCCCGGATCATAAAGCAAGTCAAACTCACCTTCTGCGATCCAGATATCCTGAAGCTGACTGAGATCTTGGAAGAGTTCTGTCCATCAGATGACAAAGATATTAGTATTATTCTCTTGATTGATTGTAGGATTGATTGCAACCTAAGCCACACACCTTCTGTGTCCTGGGCGAGCTCAGTGTCCACAAACTTCCTCTTCCTGTCACTGAAGACCCTGCTGTGCTCCTCGACACGAGACTGTTATGGGGAGCACAAGGGGGAAAGCGCACTTTAACGGCAGTCCGATGACATCAAAGTACAGGCGGAACTGCCGGCCAAATGATGGACTGTGGGTTGTCCCACGTACGATGCTTGTGACGTGTGCCACTTACATTGGGCGGGACCATGAACGGGACCTGCTGGTCGTAGAAGCCGTCCATGTTCAGTTTCTGGTTTCCTGGGGATGGGGAGGGAAGGGGGGTTGTGTTGAAGAAACGGTGCTTTGTGGGTCACTGGAAAACAAAAGCGACACAAACATCATGTACCGTCCGCCGTGATTGCCATGCTGCCACAAACAGGCGGGTTTTTGAGATTTGAGCTGTGCCAGGCGAGTGGAAGTCGCACAACGTAAACACGCATAATGCAGTTACATAAGCCGGACTCATTGACTGAGATGGCAAAAGCTCTCCTGTATAATCAGCTCGCATATCTTGAGCAAAAGATCCTGAAATGTTCTCGTTGGTCCAGGATCGAAGGAGGCCAGCCCTTGAACTAAACATCACCATTTCTGTTATGAATTAAGAGTCAGTAACGACACATAAAAAGTTGTATTTGTAAAACAATAGGCAGCAGCCGGCAGTGGCCTCCATTCTTATATCTCTCTGTGGGCCCACAGATATGACTCACTCCGCTATCTCTCGTTAATGGATGACGAATAAAGCGTAGCTGAAGGCAATTACTGCAGACGCCAAGCAGATAGCACTTAGAACATGAGTGTGTGTTCGTGTGGCGCCATGTTCAGTCGCACAAGTCACATTTTGACAGTTTATAAAGCGCACCGATATATATACAGCGATATATACCAGAAACCAGGTGTATACTTCACTTGCAGCTGGAATTATTTTCAAATACTACAACTAAAGTGTGTTTTTCAAATGTTGCAGTAGAAGCAAATGATATCATACGACTGAGAATGAAAAACAAAACAAAAACATTTCCTGAACGCAACATGGCCGAGAATTAAAAACAAGTGGTCGTGAAAGCGGCGGTGGTTCTAGGCTCAAATTATGCAACACAAACTTTTGTTAACTTTTCGGCTTCGAGACTACAGGGTGGTGGGGTTGTCACCCAACACCCCCTTTTACTCCTCTCCGCCCTTCCCCCACCCTTCGTCACCTTGTTTTTCTCAATGAAGTGAAACTTGATACTCGATGCGTGTGGAAACGCACAGGAGGAGGGGAACCACTGGCTCCTTCATTCATACAAAAAAAAAACAAAAAAAAAAACGAAGACGAAATCACAAAAAATCCGCTAAGACAAAACAATCAAACCAACACAGTATAAGCATGCTTTTATTGTAAAATGGCGATTCATTTATTCGTGACGCATGTAAAAAAGTGCTAGTGGAAAGTAAAAATGTTTTGCTAAAATGGCGTTGCGCTCTTTCGCCTCAAACGTTTTGCGAAAAATAACTTGCTCGCTGTGCAGAAAAGTAGACATGAAGCTTACCTCGACTGTGTTTGTCTGGTTCCTCTCTAGCAAGGGAATGCGGTGGATATGTCCACAAAATGGAGAGAAAAGAAAGACGAACGAGTGTCGCTAGCGGTGTTACCGCACGCTCGGATTGATGTAACTGTCTCCACTAACAAAACTTGACTGAGCTCTTCGTTCATGGATCCACTTGCTTTTCCCTTGGGCTTGAGCGCACCGCAGAGACGCACACTGATTGGCCAAAGGGAGGTGTCTGTTAACCAACGCAACCAATCAGGGCGCGATTGCTCATGAATTATGCACGCCCTACCGTTCGGCCAATCGGAGCGCGGCACTGACCTATTTTTATGAATGGCTGGATTTCATTGACTTTTTTTTTCCCCCACTCAACTGTCGACGGCAGAGTCGATTTAAAGGACCAGCGTCAGCGGAAATGTACCGAAGAGGAGCAGAGTACAGTACTTCACATACACTATTTTGAATGAGGTTACTTCATTTACTGCATTCATCTCAGGATGCTACATTAGTAAACAAATACTGTAGTACTATTTGTATGCCACATATAGTTGATTATAGAACTGTATCACAATTTCATTCTTTGTTCAAGGTAAATACCATCTATTTCTCCAAATCAAATTGCAAAATAATCAATCATTGACCAGAGTTACTTTGTAGGATTAAAACCAAGGATGCAAGACTCATGCAAGTTAGCTGTCCAAGCATATGCCTGTGTGTTTGCATGCATATGTATGTGTATTGATAAAAGATGTGAGTATTTAAACGGCTAGAACCACAGAAAGGTTAGAGGTCATGAAAAAATATAAAATTGTCATATCGCCCTTCTGACACCAAATTAGGACACCCCCCCCAACCTACACCCCATACACTCTCAAAATCATCTCTCTCTTCAATCTATCCCTACAGTTGGCATAAGCAATAATCCGTCAAATCCCTGCAGCCACGATGCACAGATTATGGAACTGTGCCACGATCGATAATAGTAGATCATGATTCAAGCACCTTTCACACTGCCTGGCACAGCTGCCATTTTCTCACATTTTTTTCTACATTGCTGTTCTGCATAAACAGAGTGGGTGACAAAACTGAGACAAACACAAACTCCTCCTCCATGATAAGGTTTCGGCTCAGGAAGGATGTGTTTAACTGTCAGTTTTACAGTAAACTTCAAATGTGAGTGAAAAATAAACAGCTTGAAGCAAGCCAGTTTTGCATCTCGTTTCGAGAACTGCAAGCAAGAGGGACAACAGTTGTTTTGGAATACTTGTTTGAATGTATTGTTATGTTCAAGAGTGTTTCAAGAAGTTGAAATGTGTTTATAAAACATGTTGGAGGGGAATCTATCCATCTATCTTACAGCTCAAGTAAAAAAACAAACAAAAAAACACTCGACTTTTCTTTAAAGTTTGGATTCAGTGTCTACCACATACTACTAATCATAACATAGGGTCAACTAATCCTACTATGTCCATGTTTCTATATGTCCATGTTTCTATCTATCTATCTATCTATCTATCTATCTATCTATCTATCTATCTATCTATCTATCTATCTATCTATCTATCTATCTATCTATCTATCTATCTATCTATCTATCTATCTATCTATCTATCTATCTATCTATCTATCTATCTATCTATCTATCTATCTAGGTATACATTACTTTAGTGTTATAAAACATTGTTATTTAAATCATTTGTGTACAGATAAACTCGCCATGCTGTACGGTGTCGAGGCCTCTCAAGATAGTGCTTCACTTGCTAACTGCTAACAAAGAGACGCGATTGTTTTCAACACATTGCTCAACAGACATTGTGCCCGGGTTTCAAGTGTCGTGATTATCACCTGAACCCGTATGCAAGACTGACGAAAAATCTTCTGTGATATTCCATCCATGTATAACATTTGTATTTCTACATTATTACCAGATTAACGTTGAACGGCAATACGACCTAAAACTTACATGGGTATGCAAACAGCATACTACTGCTAGTGAAGCGATTAGAGCAACCTTAAACTGCAAAATTATTCCCAATTATTGTGAACACAAAGCAGACTGAGCGACTATTTTGCCTGTGTTATCTCACTCACTCACTCGACCGTGTGCCCTCGACCGCTCGTCCTCTAGCATGGATGCCTTAGCACACGGCGTACAAACGTGACATCTGAGTAGGAGGGTCTATTCAGGGCCAGGGATGCAAAGTTGAACACCTAATACTCGTTGAAGTCAATTGTCGCTTTCAAATACCTCGCACCATACACTGACATAATTATCCACATAATGCCGTGTTGCTGTGTGAAATTGCACTCTACCCCACTTCCCTGGATAAATGCTGGCTCTTCTGTTATGGCGCTGATGCGGCATCACGTTCGGTCATGCCTCAGGTCAGCGGCTTGTCTTTCAACAAGATGAAGATTTGTGCTTGTGTAGGTGAGAGTGTGGCCAAAAATAGCAGCTGTCAAATTCAATTGTACGCATGCTAAGCGTGAAATAGCAGAGGACGTGTTTGCTCGCAGAAGCCCGCGGGGCCGCTGGCGCACCTTTTTTTCGGCGTGGATATGGTGGGTGCTTGTTGGGAGGCATTCAGAGGGCGCGCGCATTGTGTTGCTCTGGCTTAAAATAAATGCAGCATACAGTGTATGCAGACTGCGCATTTTGCCGTGAGGTCAGGATGACTTCCTCATCCCTCGAAAGGCCAACTAGTGCTAGTGTAGGTCAGTGTGACGTGTGTGTAATTTACCTACGAGTAATTTGGGCTAATCCTTGTCTTTACTTAGCCCAAGAACACTCACCTCAGAACATTCGTTCTTCATATGCATTGAAATAAATGCAAAGAAATAACAGCACATCATCATAGCATGCGCTAAAATAATACGTACTTCATATGCTGCCGTGAGCAATACAAATCATAAAGTTTTGGTTTCAAATGAAAAGCATTTATAAGTGTTCGTGGCATTTTTTTTGTCGCAAAATTTCAGTGAGTTAATTCGGTCTTTCTGATAAACAAAGTCATTGTCCAAGGAAATGCATGCATGTCCAGCATTCAAAATATGAAACATTATATGAATGCATTTTGTTTTCAGGAATTAAAACAAATATTGGGGCCTCCATTTTTTTCATGTACTTATATATTTTTTTTTAAGTGCAGCCTTTGGGCGCTGCATATTCCCTGAGTGAGGGACAAGATTTGGCATGATGGCTATTAATAGCACGTCGCCAGATAATTCCTGCCTTGTTATCTATGCAGCCATGCTCAAGAAGCCTCGCCAAAGGCACACTTTTCTTCTCAACTGTCTAAGCCACACTTTCCCTTTATGGTTTCCATATTTGCTGACCTACATGTTCTTGGACTATTTCTGTCCCTTTTTTTTTTTTTGGTCACGTTGGAGTGATTCTCCAAGAAGCCACTTTATCACAGAAGAGCATGCAAAAGAACTTAGTTTAAACCGTTAAATGGTTTCTGCCGTGCGGCCTTTCACATTAGCTGAAGTTAGCATGCTAATTATGACCGTTCCAAAATATGCTTGTGGGGAGGAAAAATGTCCTGTTGATCGTGCTAGAGAAAAATTCAACAAAGCGATTTGGATGACTGCTTATTAGTAATAAGGAGCAAATAGTTTCAAGAAAAAGAACGCAAACACTTTTTGAAAGATTTGGAAATGCAAAATGTGATCCTATCTTCAGCTAAGCCTTAACAAGAAAAAAATACACTATATAAAAATGATAATATGTTGACATGTTTTTATTTGACAAATAAGTGCAGCGTGGAAAAAGTATCTGAACGTCTAGACCACACGTGTCAAACCCAAGGCCCAGGGGCCAGACTTGTCCCGCCACATCATTTTATGTGGCCCACGAAAGCAAAGCAAACATGTCAACTTCCATGATGCTTGCTAAAATCTCTACCAAAATTTAAAATTCTCATATGTCATAAAATAGAGACATATTGGAAGCATTTTCTTGTAGCCAAACCCCTCATTGCTGTTTGTCAAAAAATTAATCTCTACCAAAATTTAAAATTCTCATATGTCATAGAGACATATTTATTGTAAGCATTTTCTTGTAACCAAACCCCTCATTGCTGTTTGTCAAAACATGCTTGAGAGGATTGTCACAAACGACATCAGAAACAGTGATGCAGCTCACGCATGACAAAAAAACAAACAAACAACCACCCCCCCCCCCACATTGCTCTGAAATGTCTTGTGTCTTCAAGTAACGCCCAATCTTTTGACTTTATCCAGTCAAGTAATGTGAACGGAGTTACTCTTTTAACATCATAAATTGCTGCTTTGTGGATAATATTCGATTCTACGTAAAAGCAACACCAGGCGGTGCAATATTCTGGTTTGGAATTTTACTAATTAAACTTTTATTATTTATTGCTGGCTGCTGGGCCCCCAGAAACCAATTTGGATCCAAGCATAGAAGTGTTTATTTTATTGGAATAACAAATGAACACCTTGAATCCTTAATCTACGAATGTTCATTAATTCTTAGATACGAGAGATTGCCTAGAAATGGAGAAAGTTCTGCACTATTGCTTCTCTCCCTTTGAGTGGCCGTCCTGTAAAGATGACTAGAAAAGCACAGCGGAGATTCCTCCATTAGGTGGAGAAAAATCCTCGTGATATATTGACAATTCTAAGAAAAGTAAAATATAAAACAAGAATGAATGCCATTGGAGGGCAGCTACATGTTTTTAAATCAAGACAAACAGTATTATGTTGTATCTCCCCTCTCCAAAATCTTTTACGTGGTTTGACTGGTAGCTTAGGAATATTTTTCGACAACTGCGTTTTTTTCATCGTCACAATATTTCTAAGACATGGGCCATTTTAAAAATCCCCGAGTGACACACACCATGAATTTGTTACATCTCGTCTTGACCATCGTAACGTTCTGCTTTCTGGTCATCTAGTATAAACGTTTGCAGTCAGTACAAAATTCTGCAGCAAGACTCTAGACTTGGACTACAAAGTTTGATCATATTGCCCCTATGATGGCCAACTGTTAAAAATATTACATGGCACCTTCCTAATTTGTTAACTGGTACCTTAAATTCAATCCCAAGCATCCTCTAATCAACCTCCAGACCGGTGTAAAAATATTTAATTTCAGACATATTTCTTAAAAACCACACCAAGTATGAAGTAGTCTCTTGCCCTTCCTGGTCCCCTGGCATCTGGATTTTGGCCTGTTTTGCTTCCGCTTCTTCTCCCCTCACCCGCATCATATTAACATTCACCTTGACTTTCATTCAGATCTCTGTGATCAAAATTAGCGGTGTTACCCACTGATCCATCCAGCTGCCACCAATGTTTTCTAAAAAAGAAAAAAAAAAACGTTATGTTGAATTTACTCAGTACACAACAACCACTCTGTCCAAAATAGCGTCGAGCTTCAGTTTTTCAGCCTGTCCAAATCCAGTCTTCAACTCAATCTGCTGGGTCAAATTAATTAACCCAACCTAGGGAAAAAGGAACACAATCTGCTCCAGATCCACAGTTATTCAGTGGGTAGGTTAGCAAAACAACCCAGCATTTTTTTTTAATGTTAACAGAAACAACTTGATTAAATCACCAGATGGGATTTTTTTTAACCACAAATGTTGGTAACTTCATCAGAACAATCTAAAATAATAACACAGTTACAATTTTTTCATCGGTTTAGTTGGTAAAATATTGCAAGGCCAGCAGCCAACACAGAAAGCTACGCTATTGATTTCATGGAATGTTGGGGGTGGAATGTGGCGGAGGGCTCGCCCCCGCCCTTGACCCTCAATCATGTCAAAACAGAGGGCATGTTTGATCAAATCACATTATCTGATTAGCGATCAATTTGTGGTGTTATCAACTAGCACATACTCATTCTATTGTACACAGGTTGGTACAGTCTTTCAAAATACATCACTTAATGCCCCTAAACAACCCTCGTCGCCCACCGCTTTCATGCCAATGAGTCATACCTCAGTGACGTAACTCGAATTTATACATAAGTTGGAATGCGCCATTGCCCCACTACTTAAGTCATAACTGTCGTACATATTTCTGGAGAATATAATTCTAGGCCATAAATATTTAAACAATCTAACAGGAAGTACTGCCATTACTTGAGTATGCCGTCTTGAGTCACATGATGACATTCTTAGTATATATATATATATA
>NW_017805498.1:761844-793102 GCF_001891065.2 Hippocampus comes | reverse complement strand
TATATATATATATATATATATATACATACATACATACATATATATATATATATATATATTGTGATGTGAGAATCACTCAATATAATGATCACATATAATTACAATGTCACTCAATAGAGCCCAGACCGATGACCAATTTCCTTGTTTATAAGTGGGTAGTACCGTTACGAGTGTTGACGCGGATGCTTCAATGTTTCGATTTCATTCATCCCACGAGGGAAATTAGATGTTGCCACCAAACAGTGAAAACTAAATTCCTATGTTTGCACCTTTATCCTGTTCCTCACCAAAATTTAAAGTTTTTTTTTTCTTGACCAATGCACCAACCCACTACATGTAATTTAGTTTTTTTGTTAGTATATAATGTAGTCATCCAAATCATTCAGTATTCAGTGAAAAAAAAATCAAGTCCTGAGTACTTGATGAGTAAACTTCCAATTCATTTTTTATAATAGACAAAAATATAAAATCGGAATGTACACATTCGAATCTCGCCAAACAATATCACTTTCAAACAATATTTTTTTTAAAATAAAATGACAAACCAAGGGAAATTGGGCCACACTTAACGGTCTTTAATGAACTTTCTGGTTTTACACGTGAAACAGCAAAATAGGCTTTCAATTTTATTGAACTTTGAACCTTTGGATTCACCCACATTTATCGACAATGCTGATATCTTTTGAATTACTCCAAAACAGTTTGAGTTCTACCAACTCAAGTTTTGTTTCTCAAGTTCCATGTGGAATTTTTTTAGTTCCTGAAATGCCATCATTTGGACATGACATAGCTGTAGTTCAATCCATCCGTTTCTTCACTCAGGTTGAGGTTGAGCGTGAGCCAATCTGAGAGGCAAATATAGATTTTGCCATGTTTCATGTAAGTGAGTCTGTCATGTGACCACCTCGCTCAGTTTGAACGGTCAAATGGAGTCAGCATCAGCAGTTGTTTCAAGGTATGTTGGAATGGTGAAACATAGTCATGGGAAACAAGTCTAGGACAAACCAAAATAGACGCAATAATAAATACCTGTAGATATACACACAAACTGTGAGCGGGAAGTGACATTTCGTCTTACCAAAAATACTCAAAGAAAAGTAAAACGTGTTTTTCATTAAACTCGTTACTACCCACCTCTGCTGCTAACTGTTCGTGTACTAAGTACTATTTATTTACTGTTTAAAATGATGAATCAATCCAAGACGACATTTTTGAGTACCTCCTTTTTTTTGTTCACTCTGTTGGTGTAACAGCAGGCGGGTGGTAAGATGATGTCACATGTAATGTCACAAACAAGTGCCGTATGTACATTCATTGTGGTTCTAGTCTCTGACATTTGCTTGAACGGTCAATGCGATGCTATTGGAAACACGCCATCATCTCTCCTTCTCATACACAAACTCACAAGAAACACATTACGCTATGTACAGTCTTGGTGTTTTTGTATCGGTGTTGATGAGTTGAAGTGAACTCGGTGTGATTTTAAAGGGAAAAAGGGGGCTAAAGGCGACCAAGCCTCACCCCTTATTGTATGTTTATTCAGTATACGCTGTCTTGCTAAAACCAGTGGGTTGAGACGGTGATCCCCCACAAAGTTGAATTAACTTTTGATACGTATGTGTAGAGGTGCAAATAATCGGTGAATAAATTAGATATAAAATCAATCCATTATTATTTTTGACAATCGGTTAATACTTTGTAGACTTTTTAAATTCTTCTTTTAAAATTTTTAAATTTTAAATTCTCAGAATTTCATCCTCTCCACACTAAATATTCTCAGACTGATTATATTTGTGGTCAATTAAAGCAAAACATTTCCAATAATCTGCTTTTACTTTGGAATACAACAAAAAACATGTAAGCCTACTTTCTGACATGTTTTTCGACCAAACCAGTAACTGACTCAAAAGGAATTTGTTCGTGTGTTTTCAGCATCACCAATTTGAAACGATGTACTGTTTTTGAAAGTGAAAAGGATGGAAATGAAAACGTCTTTTCAATCCGATTCCTTGATTAATCGGCAAACTAATTGACAGATTAATCGATTATTAAAAGAATCCTTAGTTGCAGCCCTACTTCTGAGACAACTAAACATGTTTAAAAAAAAAAGAGAGAGCCTTGAGGCGCAATTGCAATGCAACTCACATCCATGACACCCGATTTATTTGTTTTGGTCTCATTTGAACACATGTCCAACCATCCTGAATGTTAAAATTACACAGAAAGATTGCTTGGCGACAGTTTGATTTATGAGAATTTCTACGATGGGAAAAATGGTGTCGAATTCCTAACAGCTGACCGGAGTTTCTGTATGTAGTTAAACCGGGGACTTCCCATATGTCACACTCATAACTTTGTAAGAAGAGATAATTTGTGCATTTTGACATTTTAAAACTCCAAAATGATTTTCAAAATGCTGAATTAAAAAAAAAAAATACAGATGCAAATTCGACTTTGGGGGGGAAAACCTCTAAACTCACTGATCGTGGCAAACACCGCTGACGTGACGTGCTGAGCTAACGATGACGAGGATAGAGTAAAACACACTTGTATGTGCAGTACATATGATCTAATCTTACATTTGTGAGATATATATATATATACACACACACACACACACACACACACACACACACACACACACACACACACACACACACACACACACACAAATACTATATGTGTCTCGTAGAATTGGACATACTTTCCCTCTCAACTTTTGACAGTTGGGACACACGCAAGCCCGGAGCCGCCGTTCATCATCAGGCTTCATGTTTCGCGGGCGGTGAATTAAACCCTTCCCGAAATAGCGCGATACATTTTAGAAAGGGAGGCTTGCAGTTTTAGCTTTGGTACATTAAAAAAAAACTGCGGTGGTCTGCCTGTTAGTCCCTGAGGGGATGTACAGTAATTGGACCACTCGAATATTAACTTTCAACTTGAAAGTTGCTCGGAAAGGTACATTTAGAAGGATGCAAAAATCCCGACATGTTTGGCCCCATTCTGGACGCCCCGCTGCCATCCAGCCCTGAACAAAAGGGGTCAATAATGGATGAAGCCGCTTCGCTCTCTGAATTTGCTGAATTATTCATGGCGTTTTTTTAACGCCGGTTGTTCTGAGCGGGCCTCGTACGGCAACTTCCTGTTGTCGTCTTTGCATCGCTTCCTTTGCAGTTGTTTCAATGTATGGCAGGCGTTTGGCTTGTGTTGGCAGTTGACTGGAAGGATCACTGGGAGAGTTCCAGACCTGTTTAGAGCTGCCTGTACAGTATACTGTGTGTGTGTGTGTGTGTGTGTGTGTGTGTGTGTGTGTGTGTGTGTGTGTGTGTGTGTGTGTTTCTTTTTTAATCATGATTGTGTTGTTAGTCAACTCTGGATGTGTACACACGCATGTTCTAGTCCTGACTGCGGTTGCGCTTCTTGAAAAAAAAGAAGGGTGTCTTCTGGGGTGGACCCAGCAGCATAGGAACCTGGTTCTTGTGGGTGATCCTGATCTGTAACAAACAAACCACAAAGTCAAGACCGTATTGAGGTCACATGTGTTCAAGTCTTTTGTGCTGCAAAAGATAGCTTGGGAACACACCAACATACCTTTTTTGGTCAAGGAAAAGCTACAAATGTGTATTTCAACCAAAAGTAATGTACTTTCCGCACTATAAGGCGCACCTAAAATCATTCAATTTCCCAAAAATTGACAGTGTACTTTATAATCCAACGCGCCTTATATATGATGTTTCAGTCTCTTTATATTCCCCATGGAGTCGTTTCCCTGTCAGTGTTCCGATGTCATCCAGTGATTATTAGCAGGAGCCAATTGTAACCCAAAAGTGTTTTGCCCGACACTAATTGACATGTGCATTAGCCACTCAGACAGACAACAACTTTGTGAGCTCTGCGTAGCCATAATGAAAATAAGCATAGTTAACTACTGACTAAATGAAGGAAGAAGGAGACAAGCAAGACTTCTTAGGATATTTAGCCCCTAGTAGATGTGAGCCCACGAGGAGTGACAAGTTCTGCATGGCTTTGCTCTCTATAAATAAAGCTGTATTGTATTGTATTCCCTTTAGCTCCATACAGTGGATGCAACTGCAGCCATTATTGTAGCTTCTATTCGATGCGCCTTATAATGCAGTGCACCATGTATATGAAAACAGTTTTAAAATAGGCCATTCATTGAAGGTGCGCCTTATAATCTGAAGCACCTTAGAGTGCAGAAAATTAGAGGTGTCAAATGATTGCGTTAATTGCGAATACTTAATTACAGTCATATTTAGCGCATTGTTTTTTAATCGTGTTAATCTCAATTTTAATCTCTAACTTTATTGTTTTTGTCTGTGGGTTGCCTTTTTCTAATAGCCCTTTTAATGTGTTGGCTTCCTGTGTTCAAGTAGTTGAGGGTGGGGAAACAACTGTCAGTCACAGTCTGAAGCGGACATTCATTGGCTGTCATTATGTTTGGGCTTGTTTAGCATAAGCTGATTGGCTCACCCAGTCAGATTGCAGATCAGATTAAAAACTGAAGTGGAATGCAGTTGTCATCGAACCTCAACTACATTTTCTGAAGTGAGTTCTCATAAAGCAGTCTCAGAGGGATGGGAGGGCTCAAAACTGTACTCCTATTTCTGGTGTTGCGATCAAGTGCGTGTTGTTTGAAAAAAAAAAAAAATTCTCAGCACACACAAAATACAACAAAATGATGTAGCTCTTCCGCTCCCGTGAAGAACTGCTGTGGTAAAATAAAATGCTTGACTGCGTGAGGATTCCAGAAAATAGCTGACGTTCTTCTTTTTTCGTTTAATGCAAACAGCAGTCGGGCTTGCCTGCGCTCTCGGACGGCGTGACTGCATTCGATGTGAAAGTCTGGGGATGTGCGGAGAAATGTGCCAACAAGCTCAAGAGAAAGCAAATGAGTCGAGGCTAAAATATGCCAACAAAAAAAAAATCTACATAAAATCAAGGATGAGAGATGGCCCAGGATGATTTATGACTTTCGTTATCCATCCAGACAAGCCACGTACACTAAAATAAAATTTTGAGACTGTGTTCAAGGTCTTTGATGATTAAATGAATTCCCGATGCAATTCAATAGAAAAAAAAATAACAAAATAAAAATAAAAACATTGACAAGAACATCTGGATTTTATTTGATGTTCATTGGAGGCACTTTGAATGGTGGAAGGCGCCAGCTGCCTCACATTTAACAGGAATTGGAATTTGAATGGTTAATTCTGAACACAGCCGCATCCCCGGTTGGGCGTGCACACTTATGCAACCACAGTATGTCAATTGTTTATTTTTACTTCCCCTCTCCAAAAACACTTTTTTTTTCAACTGAGTCATGGAAGATATACAGTTCCTAGCTCAATTTTGTAAGGGCAAAAGTTTAACATCTTTGTCTCGTTTTTTTTTTTTTTTTTTTTAAATCATCCAAACCTGGGATGTGAACCAGGATGCAAAAAAAAAAAATAATGTGATTGGGAAATCCCTAACAGAAAAGAAAAGAAATATCATGTACAAAGTACACCGATGTGCTCGTCATCACAGCGTTTGTTCTTTCGAAATCTGCCTCAAGTAGAAGTCCAATTCTGCCTCTTGAGGTGCAACGTAGTGTTAATTATTGCCATAGACACACCGTGTCTGCTCAGAATGTTCCAGTCTGTACCCAACTGCTAACAAAACTTCGTGGAATCGTGGCTCAAGTTCTTTGTACTGTTACCGGAGTCACAAGGTGAGCAATTATACTCCGAAAGCGACAACCCTGTACATTTTTGTCAACACCGTGTTGACTTAGTTCTCATTCAGTACAACTCAGCATGGTTAGTCGTGTACTCATTCTCTAGGAGTGTCAACTTTGCAGGCCTACTTTTGCTTTTGTCCGGCACAAGCCAGCACTGTTTACCCCATTAGCTGCCATTGCAAGCGTTCTACAGGCCGGGAAGCAGCCCAATATCACGTCAAAAGTGGTTGCTCTCACCGTGCATGGTGGCTGCATCCAGGGCTCGCCATCAATCTGCATGGGCAGCCTACGGGATGTCCTGTACAGATGAAGATAGAGAATTGATTGGATAAATTTGAAAACTTTTCCCCAAATCATTACACACACACACACACACACACACACACACACACACACACACACACACACACACACACACACACACACACACACACACGTATATACCATGCATATCCTAAATTTGAAGACTTTCATGCAATGGCCACTGCGACTAGCTGCTGACCAGTTCAGGGTGTACCCTGGCCGAAGGCAACTGTCATTTGGCTCCATCTCACCCACGAGCGCTACAGAAAACGGAGGCATGCATGGATTCAATGTCCCTTCATGCACATCAAAGGATCAGTATTATGATGTATGTGCCGTTAATCCAACACCAAGAAGGACTGGTTCACTGTGGGGCTGAACAAATGTGACAAGAAAAATCGTAAAGATGATAAAATGGGTTACAACCAGAAGTGTTCTACGGCACAAATTTCCCAAAATTCAGTCAGGTTCATATTGAGGACCTGCAGAAACATTTGTCCACAAGGAACTTTAACCTTTTCATGCACCCCGTAACCTGATAACTTGATAAGCTGTCCACTGTAGTAACTGCTGTCCCTGAAAGGGTTAAGTTGCACATCTGGTTCTTTCGTTACTCTCCTGTCACCAAATGTCTTCACTCTTGATGTTGATGGTTATTATCTAAAACCGTCGAGAGTAATATTCGACAATTTTTGAGCTGGTCTGACTTGTGGAGGAACAAGAATACAAGATGAGTTGTCACGGTAATTTCAACATGAGCTATTCAAATAACAGTCATGAGTGTGTTCACAGACCCGCAGCGAAGATGATCCAAGGCTGCTCTTACGTCTACTCTGGTTGTACTCAGGACATTCCATTGTCGAGGGGCCTTGACATGTTTGCAACACAATTCCACAGGATTTCTTCAGATAAAATAGCAATATGATGTTTCCTTACAATAAGATGTTCTATGCATCCCCGTTAGTCTTAACACGCTATTTTGATTCACGTTGCGTTTATGGAACACAAATTCAGCAGTAAAATCCAGCCGTTATTGTCATCTTGCGAACATCACATTACAAAACTCAGAAAACAAAGGAGTCATGATTGCCATAAGCAACTGTGAGGTCATTTTCAGTCGGCAGCAAGTAGCAAAATGGCCGCCCCTCGATGGGACAAAAATGGGTATGCCATGTTTTGACTAACGGGGGCGCATGGAACAAATTATTGTGAAGAACATTTTGGGGTTGACTTCCCCTTTAACATTTATTTTTGGAGGGTTACTGACAATGCTACATTTTCCCTGATCGACTGTAATGTCATTATTTGCGCAATCTTTCAATGACATCATTGATTGGATCGGCGAAATAACAGATTACAGCAAATGCAACTTTGTTGACTCCGGGGTATAAGGTGCACCTTCAATGAATGGCCTATTTTAAAACTGTTTTCATATATATCGGGCACACTAAATGAAAGGCGAATAGAATAGAAGTGTGGATGGGGTTGAGTTATGCATCCACTAGATTGAGCTACGCTAAAGGGAATACAATACAATACAACTTTATTTATATCACGCTTTCACAACCGCTGCAGCTGTAACAAAATGCTTTAGAGACCATTTAAAATACTACCTCCAAGAAATCAAAATCTTGATCCATATATAAGGCGCATCGGATTATAAGGTGCACTGTCGGCTTTTGAGAAAATGGAATGCCTTATAATGTGGAAAATACGGTACGTAAACTTTTGGCCACGCACATTTAGCCAACCACAGATGTGACCAGCAGGCAGGCGTGTTTGAACAAACACGAAAATAGCTCCGTTGTTGACAAGATGCACTAAACATTTACTAAACACGGATACGTGATATACTGCAGTCATACTGAACGTGAGTTTAGCTATTTTCACGACACGATTACAAATCAAGTCCATATAGTTTGCGTGGATCGGGCTGAATCTTTACAGCTACACTGGGGACAAACATCTTGGAGAATGTGCTTTTCCGTCACATACAGGACACACACAGGCCAGGTAAAAAATGGACAAATAATGTCGGACAAAACAATCCACAGTCTAAGGGCACAGGGACTCATACAACAAAGCCAATCCAAGCTAAAAAGGAGCAGGTGTAGGCTACTTGGCAAAGCTGTCCCATTAATGTCAAAGAAGGTGGTGTTGCCAACCTACAAATACAACATTTTATATTTCATGTTATCAGAGCTTTTTTGATGAATAATTGGGGGTTTCAATAATGGCTTTTTTAATGCATTTTCGCAATGGCGGTGGTCGCCTCTAGAGTAAATATGCAAGTTGTCTAGAAAAATCGCTCCATCTTATGATTGAATCGGCACGTAAGTATCTTTTTTTTTTCTTTTTCAAACCCTTTGACTGCTGATCGACGCCAAAATCCCCTATCGGGGTAAGAGGAAGCTAAACTGTATATAAACTTACTTCCAGCAAAAGGCAGGGTACACCATTTATACTCACATTCACAGACAATTTAGTCTTCAATGAACCCAACATGCATGTTAGTGGAAGGCGGGAGGAAGCCAGGGTAGCGGGCGAACAAGCAAAGGTCACTCAAGGAAGTTCTGAGCCAAGATTCGAACTCAGAACCTCTCGACTGTGAGAAAGACATGAAAACCCCTAGTCCATCATGCAGACACTGATCGACTTGTGAAGATTTTTTTTTTCCTGTTTCGGTAAATGAGATATTTTATCAACATGGTGGTTTTCTGGGGGCAGTCATGTAAAGCCAGATGAGACCAAATGTCTTCAGCAACTCCCTTAGCGGATATCTACAATTTATCATATGCAGATGTGCCATCGTTTGGAAACCCTCCAATGTGAAAAAGAATGATCAACATGGTACAGAATTACAATTTTGATCAGGATCATTCCGGTTGTGGGTTAAGGATGGGCACGGGTGGGGCTGGGGAGGAGACATGAGACAGTTGAAGTGGGATGGAGGAGAAATGGGTCAACCCCGATATAGGAAATGAGAGGTAGTTAGCGACCTGATGATGACGTTGGCGCACTGGGCAAGGCGGCGCCCGGCGCTCTTCAGCCCCGTGTAGATTTGACCCATCTCGATGGCGCCCTCCAGGCCCACCACCTCCAGCAGCTGGTCGCTAAAGTCTGCACATACGACACATGCTAACACTTAGCTCACTTGCTTTGCACAGATGTAAGGCAAGAACCGGGTTGATTTGGAATCATTAAAACATTATTCACAAGTGTTGTATTTTTTGAAAAAATTCTTTTTCAAACTTTGAAGGTTTGGTCATATATCAGAGCAATAATCTAGTGTATTTGAAAAGACATCAAAAAGTTTGTTCATATTTTTTAAACAACTTTCTTCAAACTTTGGGTGACATTTTTTCTTTTCGCAGCAAAACCCAGACTGCTTCTGAGTGATAGCCAGTGCACATTATTTGACATTACTTTTGACTTCAAAGGCTAGAGCCGCTAGACCGATCTTGGGTACTTTGGTTTCGAAGTGATTTTATTCAAACTCTGAGAGACTAGTTCAAAGTAAGAATCCTACTGATTTTGATTGATATTCACCCAGTGATGTGAATCCCTCCATCCATTTTCCGATCCGCTTATCCTCACAAGGGTCGCGGGGCGTGCTGGAGCCTATCCCAGCTTTTCTTTGGGCAGTAGGCGGGGTACACCCTCAACTGGTTGCCAGCCAATCGCAGGGCACAGAGAGAACTATCCACGCTCACGCTCACACCTAGGGACAATTCAAAGTGTTCTATTAACCTGCCAAGCATGTTTTTGGAATGTGGGAGGAAACCGGAGTACCCGCAGAAAACCTACACAGGCACGGGGAGAACATGCAAACTACACATAGGAAGGCCGGAACCGGAATCTAACCCTGCATCTCTACACTGTGAGGCTGACCCGCGAACCAGTTGAAAACCGGGATGCCAGGAGAATGGTATGCAAAAAAAATATTTTCTTCAGGTGATATTTTTGTTATTTCATTGCAATCTTTTTGAAGGGTATTCATTGTGGAATTGTCAAGAATATTTTTATTCGATCAAATTTCTGTTTGTAGGGTCCGATTCTGTCCGGAACCTTCTGGACACCCGACAGTAATACTGTCTGTGTTTTGGTTTAAAATTTTCATTTTCATCAAACTCTAAAATTGAGTTCAGAGCAAAAACCCCATTCAATTTGACTGACATCCAATGCAAGCCTAGGCAGAACATATAAAGTACAAACTAAATTTGAAGCCTGAAACTCAGAATTGTGAGGCGGTCTTTCTTTCTGTTGGTCTGCTATTCAGTGGTCCTGTAGTCTACTACAACTCTGACATACCGTATTTAGGGCCCACAACACATATTCAGTTTTTTGCAAATAATTTATGACATGAATTATGAATGATACAACTATTTCATTTGTACAGCCGGTGTGCTAATTTGTGAGCTGCGACAGCACAACCAACTCTCAGTGACAAATTTATGACTTATTTCACTTTTTCGCATTAACTGTGCACACATGCAAAAAAGCCTTCTGTGCTTGCTGGGGTGCAGGCCAAAGCGAATAAAAGCCATGTATTTTGTGGTGGGAGCATGGCCTGAGGGTCGGCGCCCAGACACGTCCAGACTGGCAGCCTGCTGTGACTGCAGTGCAAACAACGTCAATAATTCCCCAACGTGGTTCGAGCTCACTCATCCTGTCGCTGCCTTTGTGCGTCTAAATGCAAACAGGACACTGTTGCGTGTCTCATTCAGTGCTGTACTGTAAATATTTATCTTTTTTTAAGTCAATAGTTTACAAATCTATCCCTCAAACTCACTTTTTTATTGTAAATTATTTAACGGAAGGAGGTCAATGCCATGCAATAATACACAGAGTAGATTGTTAAATTACTTTATCGTGATTTGTTATTATTATGATTAAAAAAGGTGGAATTTGGTGGATCTGGTGTGTGTTGTTTTTGCTCATTGCCAAAACTTTTTGTTAATAAGCAGCTAATGTCTAACTTCTTGTTTTTGTGCACTGGAGGTTCTATAAGCTGAGTCAGCACTGCAGGCCAAGAGAAACAATGCATCAAATTGTGTTTTCATTTCGTCTGACTCATTGTTGACACAGTTAAGTGTAAAATAACTAAAATCCAGCAAAGAGGCACAAAATTGACCTTTACAATTTAAACGCTCCATAGCAAAGTGAACAGGGAAATGGTGCACAACAAATTAAGATTGAAACTAACACAGCTAGCGTTCATTGCTAATGCATCGTTGAAAGATGGAGACAAAGATCCTTTGGAGCAACACTTTATATTTACTATCAGAATCGTTCAATAAATAAACACACACACAATAGGTTGCTACAGAGCTAGCCTTGTTAGATTAGCTCGCTAAACGCTCTGTTACGTTGCCTTAACGCTCTGTCACGTTGCCTTAATGTTAGGATTTTGCTGAACGAGCAAACAACAATATGCACTTTTTTAAAAAAGAAATAAGAATCCAAGTGTAGCTACACTTGACTTACAAATTTAATTTGTTCTGTGACCTAGCTTGTATCTCAACAAATCAAATCAATTGTCCCCCTTTAAATGAACTGAAATTCCGTTAATCCATTTCAGGCCACGAAACCAGCAAAAATCTTTTATGTGTTTTTATGAAAGAACAATAGCACTATATTGTTTAAAAACATAATAAAATGAAATAAAAGAGAATGTCAGTAAACTGGTTTAATTGCTGTCAATTGGGAAGAGATGAAAGTCACTGCTCACGAGTGAGTGTTTTATTTGTGTGTTTGACTATTTGTCCTGTTCAACCAGGGAGCATGAACGATCACGACAAAACAAATTCGGAGGCGTTTGGGAATTGTTTTGATTTTGCAGCGACAAGAATGACGAATGCAAGCAAGGATCGACACCCAAATTGAAATCGTAATTTGAAATCCCAACCCTCCCTTGAAAATTGGTGAATTTTAAATTGTTCCAGAATAATGAGGCTATAGACATTCTTACAAAACTTTTTTCCCCACCTTTGGTATAAGACATTCATTCAACTCAAGTACAGAGCACAATGACTTTTGTCACCTCATCTGAGTGTATTGCGTGAGGAATTTCAGTGCACAAAACAAAACAACAAACAAATGCAAGATTTGGCTGCTGTGTTTGAGATGTTAAACACCATTCATAGATGATATCATTGTTTGTTCATGTAGTGTTTAATATAGTCCCCCCCCCCCCACCTTGCTTCTTGAGTGCACGCCTACATGCGCTTGCACTCCTCCGCTTCCTACCAGCGCCAAACATGGGCACATCAACCTGCCCTTGCCCCGCTGCGTTGAGGCACGATGGCGGAGTAGCCCCACTGTGCTCTGTGTTCTCACATCGGCTGCGCTTTGGAAGCGACCATCAAACGGCATCAGCGAGGTAGGGCTAAGAATAGATGAGAACAGCCTCTTACATAATGCCAGCATGCAGCAATGCATCCTGGGATGGGATGGCATTTGCTTTGCCAAGTCACTGAAAATTGGCGGCTCTTTGTTTTGTCTCATTGCAGCCTGATGCCAGTGAATCATTCTTGACATGAAACATATACTGTAAGACATACAAGTAGATTGTAGATTGCCTGACATTTCTTTGCACTTTTCAGGGGTTAAACCAGGGCTCAGCAACCCAAAATGTTGAAAGAGCCATATTGGACCAAAAAAACAAATATGTCTGGAGCCGCAAAAAATTAAAAGCCTTATAATGAAGGAAACACATGCTGTATGTAGCGATATTAGCCTCGAATCAAAATGACTAAGTTGGCTACAAATACACAATGAGCCTTCATGATTAAATGTTTTTTTTCCCCTGCAGTGCATCCTGTAGTGCAGGGGTGCCCAACCTTTTTTGACCAAAGATCTACTTTTCGATCAACCAGCCTCCCGAGATCGACCCGTTACCGCACGCACTCATACGCACCCACTTACACACGCATGCCGAGGCATGGGACGCACTTTTGCAGCGTGTTAACTATCATTGCTCACGTGTACCGTTTAAAAATGCTCCTCTCTGCCCTCCAGATTCCTATTCTCTGCCAGTACCCTCGTTGAATTGTACATGAAATGCCGTTTTTTAAAAGAATAACAGCCACCTGCCTGGTATCCCACCCTGCTAATGGAAACGTGTCGCAGGCTGTGACGCAAATCTTCGTTGACAGAAATGTTGAAATTTAATATTTATTCTACATATTTTTACAGCATTGGAAAACATTAAGAATGTTTGTGTCATGTTTGTCCGCCTACAGCAGGGGTGTCAAACTCATTTCACATTGTGGGCCACATACGGACTCGGTAGATGTCAAGTGGGCCGAACCATTAACATTATACCATACTGTGCTAAATATTCATTCTGTGTCTTTAATGCATTTTTTTTCACTTTTAAATGATCCCGCGGGCCGGATCGAACCTCCTTGGGGGCCGGTTCCAGCCCGCGGGCCGTATGTTTGACAGTACATGGCCTACAGAAACCATATTAAAATATATTTCCCTCTCCCATCTTTTTCCATTTTCAAACATTTTTGAAAAAGCTCCAGGGAGCCACTAGGGCGGCGCTAAAGAGCCGCATGCGGCTCCAGAGCCACAGGTTGCCGACCCCCCAGGTTAAACCGAAGGAAAAATCAGCATTTTGTTAGAATGTCTGATCTCATGATACTGAAACACTTTAGAATTCAGTTATTATTGTGAACAATTTTCAAGTAAGGGGAAGGATTTCAAACATGGGTTCAGGTTTTAAATTAGGCTTTCAACCAATGGTTAAGAGTTCAATTTAGAGTTTTAAGCTCAGGTACGGATTGAAAACAAAGGTGAAGGTTTCAAATTAGGGTTTCAAGACTGTTTTATGGTTTTACACAAGGGTTATGGTTTTAAGGTGGAGTTGGGGTTTAAAATCAAGCAAGCCTTATAGGGTATAAAAATATAAGACAGAAAACCTTTATTTGTCTCACACTGGGGAAATTTGCAATCTACAGCAGCAGAATTTGAGGGGGGGGGGTAAAAAGAAAAACAAAGTATTGCATGCACAAAATAAGTGTTTCAGGAAAAAAAAAAGATTTTAAATGAGGGTTTCAAGACGAACCATTATGTAGAGCAATTTAGAGTCAGATTTCAGTTTTGGAGTATGGCAGTGGTGTCAAACTCGGGTCCTGGAGGGCCGCTGTCCTTCATGTTTTCCAAGTCTCCCTGTTGCAACACACCTGATTCAAATGATCAGATCATCAGCAAGCTCTGCGGAAGCCTGAAATTGAACCAGTTCATTTAAATCAGGTGTGTTGCAACACGGAGACTTGGAAAACGTGCAGGTCAGCGGCCCTCCAGGACCTGAGTTTGACACCCCTGGAGTATGGCTTGTTTTTTTATTCATCATATAATCAAGCCACAGAAAATATTGAAGTAGAAAGTTAAAAAAAAACCCACATGGCTTAAAATAAGAAAAGCACGTAAATAGTCATTGTTAAACACAGCCTACATGTTCAAGATAAGAGTAGGATGTAGGAAGAAACTTATCTAGTCCTACCCTTGTTCTTTCTATATTTGACTTATTTCATAGTAACCCTTTCGGGGACAGCGGTTACTACATTGGACAGCTTATCATGTTATCAGGTTACAGGGTGCACGAAAGGGTTAATGCCATTACATGTGCGTACATATCACGAGCCCTGATGGAACAGTACACAAACATTACCCTTTTCTCCGTGACACAGAAAGAAGATTGCTAACTAACAAATGAATGAACAAACTACAATTTCACCCCCGTTTTTTACAGGTTACACGTTTAATATGGTTCTTGTCTCATTAGACTGTCTGGTGCGTGTCCATTTAAGAGACGCAACAATTACTCTTGAGAAATATTTCCAGCTTTTGTCGTAAGTCATCTACATTTTACAGGAAATAACAATTTGAGGCAAACATATTTGTGTTTTCTTCCCACTGGCTGAGCCGCCTGTTATTGTCTTGGGGTGGTCCGAGTGGTGGCAGATGGTCAAGAGGAACTACAGTAGATCACCTCTGAGGGAGGTAAAAGTCGGGGGAGAGCACTTGGCTTTGCGACAAAGAACGTCTTGTTACTATGATACCGTCCAAAAATAAAATGAGCCTCATGTCAGCGGATTCTAGAAGATGGAGCGCAAACAGTCTGATGTCTTTGCAGATATTTTCGCACCAAAAAAAATAAATAAATAAAAATCAAGAAAGAAATTTGCATCGGCGGTATCCGTACAAAAGATGCTTTACCCCCCAAATTACAATTTAAAGCCTTCACTTTTAAAGTTACATCTATGTCAATGATTTTTGCTTTTTCCAAAAATTTCAGGTTGCTACAGTGGACATTGTCAAAATGGTTCTCATTGGATCTGGCTTGGAAAAGAAAAAGAAAAATCATGCTGGTTGGATAAACCACGCATGTGCTTAAGCTCGTAACACAAATACCGATTTTTAATGGTGACACTTGCTGGTGTACTCAGGATGACCAACGTAGTAAAACTCGCACATAACCATATCTCAACTGACGATCGTGAGTTTCCTCCTCCGAACCAGATGTCTGCCGTAGTAGCAAGGTCAATGGGAAAGGCAGCATGGTGCCACGGGGCATCCAGAGTGCCGGAAAATGCAACAAAAACATTAGAAGATAATAAATACAAGAGGTTTGACTCACTGTTGGGTTATCAAGCAACTGCAATGCACTTAAAAACTTCTCCTCGTCATTTGTGGACAATTACCTATGAGACACACTCCAGGACAAGTCACCATGACAACACATGTTCCTCCAGATTACCAAGGCCAAAGGGTTTTCCATTGGTGTGAAGAGTAAACAAACTCGTCTGTCTTTTGTCAGAGAAAACTGGATAAATGACTTGAATGAATAATTTTCTTACAGTGAGGTGGTACAGTCCACTTCTTTACATTAATGCGTAAAGTGTCAGTAGAAAAGTAGGCGCCACGTGAGGCTAACTTCTTGGAAGAGAGAACCAAGGTTTGCCATAGTTTACAATTCAGCGGATAACTTGATTCAAAAATACACATGGTGGAAATTCAAACATAGATAGCATGACCATTGTAGGACTGGCTAATTCAAGGGTGCCCATTACGTCGATCGCAATCGACTGGTAGATCGCAACTGGTCCCAAGTCGATCACGAGGGGAGTAGAGGAGAAAAAAAACAAACAACCATTTGTGTGTCTTTGTGCATGTTAGTAATATATTTTTTGTGTTAATGTACACTAATCACCCTATTAGTCTCATTTTCACAAAAAGTATTCAAAAAATAAAATAAAATAAAGCAGGTAAATATTTTACCTAAGGTGGCGCGTGACCTGCGTCACTGGAAGTTGTTAGCGCTCGGCAGTCTGCAATTGCAACTTGTGATCAGAGCTGTTGCGCTATATCTCTTATCGTTATCATTATTCTCATTCAGTTTGTTTCGTGTACAATTCACCGAGGGCACGGGCAAAGAATAGGAATCTAGAGGGCCGAGGGAAGCACTTTAAAACGGTACGTGTCAGCTACGATAGTTAACAGGCTGCAAAAGTGCGTCGCACACCTCCGTGTCAGGCTGTTGCTCATCATGGCGTGCGTGTGTATGTGCGTGCGCGTGTGGTAACGGGTCGATCGCGGGAGGTTGGTTGATCGAAAAGTCGATCTTTGGTCCAAAAAGTTTGGGCACCCATTGGCTAAAACATTCTGATCATAGCAATAATGAAATGTCTTAACTTTGGTCAAAGTAGATGGAGCCTGAAGGCTAGCATATTGCCATGAATTGTAAATAGGTCTAGCCTACCATAAATTGGTTCTTTTGGTGAATGATGATGTTTGACTTAGAAGCAGTAAATGAATGGTGCGCTGTGGTAGATTCATTATTTTATTTTTTTTAATGTGGCGGGTTGGGGGCGGGGGAAACCTATTTTGGTATGTCGAGCAGTGCAGCTTCAAATGCAGGTTTTAATCAACGTTTTAGTTCAGGTCAGCGATAGACACTGGCATTCTGCCACGTAGCAGCATCCTGGCGGCGACACAAGTTGCTCATCTATTTTGACCCGGCAACAACACGGGCTTCCTTTCACTTCCTAATTGGATATTGTTCTGTTGCATGTCACAATCAGAGAGTCCGTGGCTCCAACGACCTCGGTGTTGGCCGTGAACAGAAACAGTGGGATTGCAAACACTACAGAGGTTGCAAATTTATGATTGTCGGCCTGATAGTTTTGCAACCAGATTGAGGAGGTAAACAAAAATTTGTTTTAACAATCCTGAGGATAATCTTTTAAAAGACATGCGCAAATCAGGCCTTTGCTTACTTTGATCAGAAGGAGGTAGGTGTGGCGGGGAATGTTGAGCAATTTTCCAACCCTTCTGATTTCAACTCAGTTACCTGCAGAAGAGGCTAAGTAGTCGTCCTACATTATCGCATCAGTGGAAGATCACCCACTTTTCCCACCAGCCATTCAACAGTTCAGTGACTTCCGACAGGAAATATTTCTAGCCTCGCAAATCGGTTGGGGTGGGAGTCGACTGGCAGCAGCATCGGGGTAATTATAGTCTGTTGTTTTTGTTCGGTGAGAACAAAAAACAATTTGTCGTCTCTGGATGCGATAGACCTAAAATAGCCTCAGATGTGGCGGCTCCCGGCTTGAGCGTTGTCAGCCACTATAGGTGGGAGCACACTGTCGATGGAACCATGACAAATACAAAGATATATTCTCGATACAGTATCGCCAATTGTCTGGAGTTTTTCTTTTCAAGATATACAAAAAGGAGGGCGGGGGGTTCAGAAGAAAATGTTCAAAATGTGGAGAAACATACTTTTTGTTGGACGTAACAAATATAGGAGAAAATACATGTTTTTTTCCACAGCAGCAAAACAAAAAAACACTTGTTTCGGATGAAAACAAAAAAATCACACGTTCATGTTGTGCTCTGTCTTTGCTTTTGTTTTCAGCAGCAGCCGGAGTGGAGGGCGTGCCTCTTCAGCAGTGCAACTGTTTCTCGGTAACAATCAAGCCTGGCCGTCGGACCGTCAAGTTTCCAAGTCTTCGGATTATTGACCTCGCTCGCTGTTGACTCAAGAGGCCACGTTCATGTCTATGGCGACACGTCTTACAACCCTTTACAAGCACTTAAGACTGTTTTGCAAACCCCTGCCACTGTTAGAGAAATGGATTTGCAAGGAAATCTTGATCATGTTCAAAATTCCCTTGCAACAAAACCTGTTTGCCACAAGCAAAACTGTTTGCTTTAAAACTTGTATGAACCCTGACGAAACCTCAAATTTGCTCTGGTCACAACCATTCGCCACTCAGTGAGTTACGAGCTTTCGCAACTAATTACAAAACACCACTCGGCATGCTGGGTTCCTGTTGTCCACTCCCCCAGGATAAAACCATTCCTCCAAACTTAGCTTGGAGCAGTCGTGTGGGGCGTCATGCATATTTTGAGTAAAAGGACAGTTTGACTTTCTCCTCTTTCATCTAGAACTGCTACAAACAAGGCATATGCAGGAATAGTCGTTACGATTGATGTGTTATATTACCGTATTTTATTTTATGGTAACTTTTCTGTAAAGCGCTTTGTTACAGCTGCAGCTGTTGTGAAAGCACTTTATCAAGAAAAATGTATTGTATAGTCGCTCTTGCCTCGATAGTTTCTTGTTTCTTCAGTATTTTGGAGTTCTTGTTATTATTGGATGATTGACGTTTTGTGTAATTGGACTTTTGCCATTTCGGTTTGTGTATTTTGCGAGATTCAAGATTACCTTGCCGTTTACAAGCATTTTTTTTTTCTTTTTGTTCATATTGGCTTTTCCTGGTTTTGCATTGCCAGGGCTTTCTGTTTACACTTTGTCGGTCCTTCGTTTTTCTGTAAGTAAATATTTTTTGTACCATCATTTGTCTGAGTCAACGTTTGTGGGACGTGCTTACCATCTGGGCCTTTTTCGGATCGTGTCACACACCAATTGGAGATGCCTGCTTTTCATTGTACATAACACTCAGGGGAAAAGCAGATCAAAATCATCTTGTCACTGTCAAATATTTTCCACAAGTGATTTTCTTTAGTTTTTCTAATAAACAAAACAAAAAAAGAAAAAGACATCAAGGACCATATTTTCATTCACAAGTCTAGCACAAGTCTAGCGCAAAGCAAAGTCAAACTGTGCGCATGGCTTGAGTTTTCTTTATTTTTATATTTTGTTAGACTTCGGACAGGTAGAATTTGGAAGTATTTGCACTGTAGAATGGAACGTAACCGAGTCCCAACCAATCGTGGCAGCATCTCTCATTTGCATTAAAATCAGGGCGGTTGGAGCGTACACCATACTCTAACTTGCAATAGTTGTGCTGCACGGTCAGGGCGGTGCTATTCGATGATAATGACTACACTTCCTTCAATGATTTTCTTTTTTTCTACAGTGATTCAGAGGGATTGTCCCACGTTGTCAATTTTATAAATGAAATATGTTGACGTCCACCACAACGCCGAGTTTGTCTGCCTGCGCCTTGATCAAATCTACCACACATTCGATCTGTTTTTAGGTCATCTAAAGTTTGGTCTACTTTTTGTTACCCTAACGGTCCTCTCCTAATTTGGGGTTTTCTTCCCAAAATTATTCTCAGACTGTCAGAGATTTTCTCGGACAAACTTAAAGAAACGACTCGGCACACAGGAAAATTGTCTTCAATATCGACGGAAGCGGATCTCTGAGAGCGAACGACCGTTTAGTTGCTCCGCGATCACACTCAGAGCCCCCCCTCCTCGAGTTCGAACCTTTATTGTGACATATGCAAAATACAAGAAAAACACTGCCCCCGATATTTGCATACCGCACCCCTGGTCCGGCCCCTCGGTAGTGATTGGTTACCTGGGTGTGAGCTTTGAACCACCGGCACTTTGCCGCCTTTCGGTCTGGTCTACACTGTATCAACATATCGCAGACTTTGCGGATGACAAATGTCACCTGGGCGCGACGGGTGTTCTCAAATCGTCTTTTGTTGTTCAACCGCTGTTCCCAAATTACTCGTTCCCCCTTTGTGACCGGATCTGGCCCTCTCTCCTCTGATCGCCCACCCGCCTTGATGTGTTAATTGTGGTGTGGGCTGCAACAGCCCTCCGCCCAAATGGCCGGCACCTTCTGAACAGGAATTTGGGGGTGCTAATTACGCACCCAGACGCTTCGACGTGCCCAGATCAAATGAAACTTTAAACATGATACAATTTCGCCCATAGATTCCTCTAACACAGACATACAGTGAAAATTTGGCGCTACATGCTCTTCATTTGAAGCGACATCATATGGCAGATTGTCATTGCCAGCGTCATTAAGTCACTTTTTAGCTACGACGACGTAATGTGAAGTAGCCATCCACATATTAACAGTAACAATTGTATGAACTCGGGTCCAAGTAATTGTAATGTAATTCCTAAAACCTTCATCAGCCAAAAGCCTCCCTATTTAGAACATTAACTCACACAACACAGCAAATACCAAGTTCTTATTATGTCAACTAAAAACTGCAGCTTGCTCTCCCACCCTCTTCCTAGTACCCCCTTTTTATTTATGTTCATCAATTGGCTGCAGGAAGTTGAGGAAATTTGATCTGGTTGCATAGAGGAAGTAAACAAGGGAGGCAGCGATGGAGCACTGATAAACGGTGACGAGGGAACGAACCACGCCAGGAAGAATTTGCACGTAAATCCTTTTCCTGTCGTCGCCATGTTCCTCTGACTGTCATCTGTTTTCAGCCCAGTGACAAGACTGGTGCGGACGTTTGTGCCCCCTGAACTTTAGCGACAAATTGACTTATGGTGGCCTGAACATTTTTATTTTTTTTTAAAGTTTGGTAACCAACGCAAAAAGTCATTATGTAACTAGAATTGCACAAAAAAGAGGCATGATCCTTGCTACGAGAGTAATACTCGACACATGAAAGAACAGACTCCATTTGTTTGTTTAAAGTTTATATATATATATATATATATATATAAAACGTTACTTAACATCAGTTGAATAATCAAGTATTCGATTAGCAATATTTTTCGTGACGTTGTGTTTATATGATTTTAACAATTAAAACTTTTAGGGGAACCTTAACTACAACGTGGGACGTGAAATGAGTGAGTCTGACAATTGTGTGATACACAATGAATTTCATGCTGACTGATCATTTTCCAATGTGGCATTTAGCCTGTTTTACAAAAAAGCGCTTCAAATATCACTATACAAATATTTAAATAAGTAAATATTGATAAATGATGAAATCCACCAGTTCGTTGAACAAGTTCTTCAGGAAGGTCAGTTAAAATTGGTCACGTCTGGGTTTTTATTTTTGCATAATATTACTAACTACCAAACAAGCGTTAATATTTGACATGGTAGCGCAAAGTCCAACTGGTTAATAGTTGGACAAATGGAAAAAAGTGTTTTCTTAGTTTGCACACCCAAGTTTTTGATATTGCAGTGGGTCACCCGTGCAACCAGTCCAGGGTTCAGTCTGCCTTTTGCTCAAAGTCAGGTGACAGACTTCAGATCTCCGTGACCCTCATGAGGACAAACACTGTCGAAATTGGATGATTTGAAAGTCGCTAGCTCCTCCTTGGTTAATAGAGAATGATTTTTAATCGACCAATTATACCACTTAGAGTCAGGGGTGGCCCATTCCATTCACGCTATCTTTTGAGTTCTTCCTTGCCTGTACCCTGCCCCTTTAATGTAATTTGGTTAAGTTGTTCTGCTAATTAGCTAACAGACAGCAAAGAAAAGCTAATCTCCCTTGAAGGGATGGCGTGACATTCCCTCCAGCAGTGCTAACTCGCCGTTTTAAACGTCAATACACCTCAAATTACCTGAGGCATTTCGGTAAATATGCAGAGGAGCTTATTCGCTTTGTTTTCGATCAACTGAGAGATTTTTAAGGGACACGAATGACGCCATCATCCAGCGTACCTGAGTCCCGTCTCAGCTGTGTGCTGGCATAACATGACAAGATGAAAGTAGTGAAGACACGTACGCGCCGCAGGCTTTTTCGCAAAGCACTGGAAGATTACATTAACTCCAGCAAATGGATTTAAAAGCTTCACTTTACTGCACCAGACAATGCGACTGCCATAAGCAATTAGGTGCGTGATAAAGAGACACACACACACGAACGTGCACACAGGCCTGCACATAGAGCCACACTATGAGACCTGTTCCCAAATAGCTTTGACAGCAGAAGCTCATAAAATGAATTGCGATTTTAAGATTCCGGCACGTGCTTTACTGTCCATTATAAGATATGCAAATATTCAAGCAGTGAGCCATCAGGGCTAACAAGATGTATCTACATGTACAATCTTACTCTGTTTGTTCCATGGGATTGTATTAATTTATTCCCAACACTGTAGAGGGAATAAGGATTTTTTTTTTTTTGTAGATCAGATTGCAGAACCTGCCCAGGGCCCTCATAATCAGAAGCAATGTGACTGTTTCTTTAACCAATCAGACTTCAAATTCACCTCAGAGGGCCGGCTAGCTGGCCTTCAATAAAGTGCATTTATCTATCCTCTGATTGGGTGCTCAGAACAAGCCAAGTTCAACAAGTAAGAACGTCTGTGACGATCTGCACAATAATTGATTTGAGTACATTTGAGTAGGTATGATGTATTTGATTTGAATGTATTTGACCCTCTTTTACCGAACGCAAGTCTAGCGCAAAACCCCCGTCTAACTGTGCGCATGAGTGGAGTTTTCTTCCTGTTGGTATTTTAGTGTAAATGCAGGCAGAAATGGGGGGGTGTGCCGTTGTGGGAATGAACATAGTGGACTTGATTTACGGCCAAACGAAGCCGCTCTTCTCATTCCCTTTGAATTCAGTACAGAAGAGCTGTCCTGTCTACATTAGAGGGTGACAAGAGACTGGGTTTTCCCTCCAGTCTCATCCCAATCTCACAGAAAATATCCCATCCTGTCCCAGTCCCAGATCATCGTAAATTACAAAAAAAATCCTGCCCCGTCCCGCCCCAGTGAAAATGATTCCCACTCCCGGACGGCTCCCATGTTATTAAAATTAAAACACAAACAAACAAACAACTAAGGTTTTATTTTACTGATCTATTGAACAGTTTGTGGCCCCTTTCTCCTCATGGACTCTTACTATTTTGCAGAGCAGTTTTTTTCCGAATGCAGGGCACACATATCAGTGGAGCGCAAAATCTGTCTGTCTGTACCTCAATCAAAATCAGCAAAATCCCGTTACACCACCTGTGCCACAACTTAGACCTGCTTTTATCTGGTCTTAGATCGAGTCTACTTTCTGCTCCCAAATTATCAGGTGTGCCAGAAGCCTGGAATAATAAATGCCCTGGACTCACTGGAATGCCCATCATACCCCAGCAAGGTCTGCCAAATTTCCAAACACAGTAAACTAGACTTTTACACTGAGCACATTGTGTACCTGTCGCTGGCATTTTATCATGTTTTTAAATAAATGTCACTTCTAAATCGCTCCAGATGATGTACGTGGCACAGTTGCATGTAGTATCATATTGACGGATTGCATCATAATAGTGGTGGTATGAAGAGGTGGATTAAGTCAGATAAAGCCCAGATACCAAAAGCCTGGCCTGTCACTCTAATAGTCACATACTCAAAGAAGTGGGGCTACTTATACTTTTGAAAAATATCGGTAATTTGTGGTCACTTTTTCTTTATATATTTTTGACTTTTAAAGAAGAATCAGCCCAGGAAGTTGCGTGAAATAAACATTGAGACTTGAGCGTCACCATAGATGTTATCACTTGTCAAATTTAGCCGAACTGGTTGTGTTTGTTTTACCGAAGTTCATTTCTTTTTACACGCGACACGTGACAATTGTTGATGTCGAGATATGAATCACCTTTCCACTTTGTCACTCAAGTTTACTTTGATTGTTTTTATGTGTGTACGTATATTAACAGTGTTTACTTTATTTTTACATTTGTGTGGCAGCTAAGAATGTTGAACTGTTACTTAAAACAGTTAATGAAGATTTTATGATTGCCACAGTTTGCATGTGCAACAGTTTATTTCCTGTGGGGAAATCTAAATCCCCAACACTTGGAAGTTGACCAGCATTCCAGAAGAGATTGCATTACACCCACGGTTCTGCGATTTGGCATGCATAGTCTTGAAGTATGAATTTGGTTTTTGAAGTTATTGTTTGCTCATCGTAATTTAGTTGGCCAAACCAAAACTGACCAATCCCCCTAAACATTAGCAAACAAAGTCCTGTAATGTACACAACAAACCTAAGTAGCATGTCCTAACTCTTCACATTAAAAAATATTTAACTTGTACAACTGTTTGGAGCTATTACCTGAGAAATCAATTCATCTACAGGACACCAGGTGAAAAACAGGCGCTTCAGCGAGAGGTAGAGTAGAGTATGAGGCTAGTGGAGTTATGTTGGAATTACAGCGTTGTATTTTTGGTCAGCCGGCATGAAGAGATAAGGATACAACTGGGAGTGAGTACAGCGTGTGTTTCTTTAAGAGGATACTTGAAGGACCGAGTGGGAGAATCAGGTCAGCGCTTAAACAGAGGCCAGGAAAGGCTGCAAAGGCTCTCACAGCCACTCACAACATGACGTTTTGTGTGTGTGTGTGTGTGTGTGTGTGTGTGTGTGTGTGTGTGTGTGTGTGTGTGTGTGTGTGTGCGCGTGTGTGCGTGTGTGCGCGGACGCGCATACGTGTATACACTTCACTGTAAGTGTACACTCCTGTACACTGGCCTATTTTCTCTCTCAGGCCAAATTTCATTGGGCATTTTCATAGCAGTTAGAAAGGGGCATTTGTGCCATTGTGGGAGTGAACCCAGCCGACTTGCTTCCTGGCCAATGGAAGCAGCTTCTTTCATTCCCTTTAAATTCAGTCCAGTAGAGGCACCCGCTCTACATGACGGAAGGATAAACTTACCCAGTCCATTATATCGAGCTTTCACAACCGCTGCAGTTGTAACAAAGCGCTTTACAGAACATTTAAAATACTATTTCCAAGAAATCAGAATATTGAGCCATACGGAAGGCGCATCGGATTATAAGGCGCGCATTGTCGGCTTTTGAGGAAATGGAATGCTTTTAGGTGCGCCTTATAGAGCGTAAAATACGGTAGCCTCAAATTAAACCTGAACGTCTTGTTTGTTTTATTTCAAATCCATTGTGGTGGCATTAAGAGTCAAAAAGATAAGAATTGTGAGTGTCCATGTGCCATGGATGAAGAGGTGAAGAAGTTTTTTTTTTAAATGAGCTGAGCTCATTTACGTACAGTATGATTATCATCAGGTTGATAGTTACAATATGCATAATAATCCCTCTGTCCCTGTTGCAACTGAATCATGACACATCTTAGTCTAAGACAGGGGTGTCAAACATACGGCCCGCGGGCCGGATCCGGCCCGCAAAGGAGTTTAATCCGGCCCGCGAGATGATTATGTAGAGCATGGTGTCAAACATACGGCCCGCGGGCCGGAACCGGCCCGCAAGGAGGTTCAATTAGGCCCGCAGGATAATTTAAAAGTGAAAAAAATGCATTAAAGACAGAATTAATATTTTTAATAAGGTGCAATTCATTGAGTATCCGCAAGGGGACACTGTTTTGATCAGAGAAGAAGACAACAGCAGCCTCAGTCCGTCACTGTGACAGACCCATGACAGCAGACGCTATCAATAGCACTCTCACATTTACACATTTAATAGCACTCTCCTTAGTTTGTAAGATTACATTTAGATTTTATATGCACGTGTAAATGGTTTAAAACTTCCTTTCTTTATGAATCTCGTTTAATCTTAAAGTGCATTACTATATTTTTCAAAACCAATTACTTGTTAAAGTTTGTACAATCAGTGGGATCAGTTGCAATGCATATATGTGAATTATAAAAGTAAATTGCACATTTGTCGAAGGAAATGTAAGGTGCTTCATGAAATGTTTTGTAAAAGGTATGTTCATTTAATTTCAACATTTTCCTAATGTTCTTGTGCTTCTTTATACCAAAACAAAGGAAAAAGACATTGTTTTGGTTATTTATAGCAAAGTATGGTATCATTTTAATGGTCCGGCCCACTTGACATCTACCAAGGCCGTATGTGGCCCACCATGTGAAATGAGTTTGACACCCCTGGTCTAAGACATATTTTATAAATTGAGCATTTTATTGAGTGTCATGATTCGATCGGTGTTTTCTGTGGAGCCAAGACACCTATTTTCAACCACTTTAGTGACAAAGGTACTTCCTCAAAGTGAAATCTGGGCATCCATACAAAGTAGTTGAACATAAAGCTGATACGTATATTTGGAGAGAGGCCATGACTTAAGAGGTGGTTTCACCGGTTGATTATATCTAATGGCATTCAACCGAAGAGCATTTATTTGCTATGCCTGCCACTATATGTCACTGGGATGGATAGAAAAATAAAATCATAGTAATGAATAAAATAGTAACACAATAACAAATATAAAAAATAAATAGGGCGGCCCGGTGATCCAGTGGTTAGCGCGTCGACCTCACAGTGCAGAGGTACAGGGTTCGATTCAGACTCCAGCCTCCCTGTGTGGAGTTTGCATGTTCTCCCTCGGCCTGCGTGGGTTTTCTCCGGGTACTTCGGTTTCCTCCCACATTCCAAAAACATGCATGCCAGGTTAATGGAACACACTAAATTGTCCATAGGTGTGAGTGTGAGCGCGGATGGTTGTTTGTCTCTGTGTGCCCTGCGAATGGCTGGCAATCGGTTCATGGTGTCCCCCGCCTACTGCCCGAAGCCAGCTGGGATAGGCTGCAGCACCCCCGCGACCCTTGTGAGGATAGAGCGGATTGGAAAATGAATGAAAAAATAAATAAGAATAGTATGAACTCGTACTTTCACTTTTGACCAAATTATACACATACTTGATGCAAGAGTCAATGCATGCTTTGTTTTTATATGTAGAAAATAGATGACTACATGCTTCAGATTGAAACTGCATGTGATTATGAATTATACAATCTAATGTGCATTACACTCCAGAGGTCGCACCGTTAATTTTTTTTCCACCCTCGTTTTGTTAATGAACTTTTGAAAGAACTGATTTGAATGTTTCATGATTTTGTGGAACGTGTTGCAACAAAAGCACCTCCTGCATAAAAAGACTCTTTGGGCCAGGGGAGCAATACATTGTGTTTCCTTGTCATACTTTTCACAATGACAGTTGACTTTACTGTACAAATACAGGCGTGCTATGCTAATGGCGCTGAATAAGTGCTCAGCGCTTGAGGCTAATGGCTGCACACAAACAAAAAATGGATTAAAACGAGTCATTGAGGCGTTCTCGTGATGTTCTTCTGAGTGTACCCTCGCCGTCTCCACGGCAACGTGGCAGGGAAAGAGACCGAATGCCGTTGCTGTCCTTCGTTCAGGACAGTAAACTCACTGACTTGCACTCACCTTGCATGCAAAACTTGAGCCCTTTGGGGTCGGTGACGGTATTGCTTGGGATCCTTTCGGGAACCTTCTTGCTCATACGGTTGTAGTTCCGCCGCCTCTTGGTCTCACCCCACAGGTTGGAGCCGCCGTGCATGCTGGGAATGTTGAGCACAGCGATGCCCTCCAAGGAGGTATTGCTCAGGTCCAATATGATGCCGTCGCACTGCAGCACAGAAAGTTAGCAGAAGTATGACTGAGCAGTCATTTTTTGACAGCATCCATGAAAATAAAGCCTACTACCAAGCAAAATGTAGCGGAGGCTTTTTTTTTCCTTCACATTACACTCTGCGATTTGAAATGTGCATTCTGCTACATTGCGATGTCGATTTGAATTCTATTCATGCTTCAGCCCTACTTATGAGTGGCCCAGAACATTTTTCTTCTCATAATTGAAAACAAATTTGGCCCTTATACATCCCTTATACTGTACTTGATACCCTTGGTAGCCATGAGAGTGTTTTTTTTTTTTTTTTTGTAATCCACCACAATTATCAAACAGCAAGCCTTAATGTTGATACAATTTGTATTCACGAAAAACAAAAACCCGCCATTAGTCATTTAATCCACAACCGCAATAATCAATATGATGCTTAATTAATACCTTTCCAATGGCAACATTATCTTTGCAAAGACAGAGTGTTTTTCCACCTCCTATATCGAATCACATTGTTGTATTTGCTTAATTAAGAGTTAGAGGTCGGGAAGGCCTTCAAAATGGAAGACCTTCTTTTATTCCCATATGCTCAGCACTCTTTCGCAGCGTTGACTCACCTCAACCTCAATGCACTCGTTGAGCTTCTTGCAGGTCGCTGCAATGGTCTCGGTGGTGCCGAACTCAAAGTACCATAGCTTGTTCTTCATTCTGACCAGCAAAACAAAAAACGTGATCGATCAAGGACACACGAAGGAACAATTGGAATCCTGCCATCACATATTTTTGTTGTTGTTGACATAGTGAAGCTGTCCACTGCCTTGAGTCATGTCAACAGACTTTCATTACAGCTCGGGGTAATGTGACCCAGCAGGCCAAAACGGCCCAAAAGCAACTTAAAGCTACACAAATCCAACTACTGTGTTCATTTTTCATCCAAACTGTGCGCATACGGTGTCCTCAGTGACCATATTCATGGGGATACTGTGCATACAACTTTGCCAAAGGTGGGGTGTGGGCTGACACACTGCCGGTGGACACCGTAAATCGGGGCAAATACCAACCTGTCAGTCAAAGCAACAAAGAGGCCAGTCAAAAGCGCCTAGCGGACAGACATGCCGTGATGGATGCAGTGTCATTTTTGTCTTCGTTCTCTTATGAATTGGAACAGTTTTGGGAACGAAACATGAGCATTCTTACCTAAGGTAGAGAACAAAGAGCTTGCAGCTCTTCTATAAAAGACAACTTGATCCAAACTTCGACACATTGGGTGCGAAAAGATTCACGGGCGATTCATTTTAAAGTGAATAGCTGGATTCACTGGGATTATTACTCGAGTCACTGTGGTTTGGCTCAGTTCGAGAGGGTATGATGCAATGAGTTTCTTGTCATTTTAAAATATGAATCATCTTGTCAGTACTGTAACTGTGGTGGTTTAAAATATGAATCAACTTGTCAGTGCTGTAACTGTGGCCTTTAACCACCACAGCAGCAAATTCTGCTTGGTGGTTGCAAATCAGAACTGACCTCTTTGTCCCCATTGTGGTAATTCCTTGTCTTCTTCCGATATGATAGTGTGTGTGCGGCATTGTGTAAGAAGGGCTTCAAACAGATGTCAAGGCATATTCCCCAAGGCAAGCTTTCATTCACAACCACAGGCAACAGCAACCTTCCTTGGCATCACTTGCATAAACATACTGTAGCTGGTAAAGTCAGGCCTTCAAAAATAGAAACCCCCAAAAATGTCAAGAAAATCCTGCTCATACCTGGCTTTTTCCTCTTTTACTGGTTCTCCCTCAGTTATAAAAGCTGCATGTTCAGAAAAAGAAGACAATTTGTATGTGTATTGTATGTGGTATGGATCGCCCCAATGCATGTAGCAGCACGGAGGGCCTGTCCTCCGAGGCAAGTTTCTCCTACGGGAGACCAAATAAAAGTCAAATTAAAAAAAAAAAAATCCCCAAAACATAAAAATTCTCATCAATTACCGGTAAATTGATGGAATAATTTTATTTCGTCAGTGCGCTTATCTGTTACGGCAAACAGCTTCTCCTCAAGCTAAAAACCAACTATGAGTGACTCATTGTCATTCAGCGCTAAATCTAGCATGGAGCAGTAAAGTCGACTATTGGACTTAGCTATTCAACCTAAAATGCAGTGTGACGCACTAAGGTACCAATGCCCAGGGGGAAACAACCAGTTATGTGAACCAACGTAACGTTGACCAGGAGAAGCTAACTTTGTGAAGGCTACCCGACTTATGGTCAGGGGGAAGCAACAGTGTCATTGATTTGTGATTTCCAGTACTACGCTACCAATAGTAGCCAAGAGCTTTGTGAACCACTCTGCTAAAAATTACATAGAATGAACCCACAGCTGTGTGAACCACTACACCACCAATAGCCAGGAATAACTTCTTTATTGGTTTGTTTTGGAGAGATACTGACAAAATAATCCATTATAATTTGATAAATCATTGATTTTAAAAGATAGAGCTGAACAGGAACATCCATCCATCCATTTTCTGATCCACTTATCCTCACAAGGTTCGCGGGGGGTGCTGGAGCCTATCCCAGCCGTCTCCGAGCAGTAGGCAGGGAAGACCCTGAACCTGTTGCCAGCCAATCGCAGGTCACACAGAGACGAACAACATCCGCGCTCACACTCACACCTAGGGACAATTTTGAGTGTTCAATCAGCGCGCCATGCATGTTTTTGGAATGTGGGAGGAAACCAGAATACCCGGAGAAAACCCACGCAGGCCCGGGAAGAACATGCAAACTCCACACAGGGAGGCCGCAGCTAGAATTGAACCTCTGCACTGTGAGGTCGGCGCGCTAACCACTGGACCACCGGGCCGCCTGAACAGGAACATAAACAAGTAAAAGAGAGATCATTTAGGCGTACAATATTTTGACGCCAAGTTGGAAATCTCAAAGATTTTGTTCTTACTCTTGGAGTTTTACACGTTGGTATGATTGACTAGCGTCTATGTTGTGTCCCACCTCCCACCTGCAGCCAGGTGTGATCGGTACCTATAGTCCTCCCTGGACAAGTAGTATTGAAAATGAATAGATGATATTAGGTTCATCCTCACACCTTTTTAGGGACAGTGTTTCACCAAGAGTCCAATAATTGAGTGTATGGTCGAGAAGATTGTACCTTTTGGGACACAAATCTCCTCCTTTCAAGTGACCGCTATCATCTTGTCTTCTACCCTATACCACTGATTGAGATTTGTGGCTGATACAGGTCTGACCATAGATGCAATTCCACCAAACATTTTGTTCCACAGCTTCCTGGATCGCTCAAAAAGTACAACCCTACTAATATGGTCTTCTTTTGGTCACTGGACTAGTTGCCATGATCCAAACCCAGAATGGTTCTCCAAATGTTCCCCGGGGTAAAGTTAAGTTTGGTAAAGTTCCTGTGTCGGAAACGTGGTATATTTCATAAATGTTTAGCATGTGTCTTTGAGTTTGAGAATGTTGGTGAATCTACGTCATTCTGATGATTATGATTTTCCCCGCCTGAGTCTGAAACATCTCACCCTCCATTGGTCGCCAAGTGGCATACTGTGCATCTCACCATATATAACACTAATTA
>NW_017805498.1:689344-756844 GCF_001891065.2 Hippocampus comes | reverse complement strand
ACCAAGAGAGAAAAGAGAGAAACCAAAAGCACTAGCAAAAGGCCAGGAAAAAAGTACAAATGAAAATAACTTGTTAACAAAAGAACAAGATGATCCAATCGCATAAATATCTAAAACGAGCCTAATCGGAAACACAAGAAAACTACTCACTGCAAAACAGAGATCAAAAGCAAAGAACGAGAATACGGAGCAACATCAAACATGTCGAGAAAACCTCACATGAACAATGAGCAAGGAGAATTATCCAATAGTCAGTTGTCGCCTGGGCTGTCCTTAGACAGTCCATGATCCCAATGAGTGACAGGTGAGCAGCATGGGCCATCTCACCATCAATCTCAAATTGTCAGTGTACCTGCGACTCCTGGTCAGCAGGGCCGGGATTTGTTGGAGTCAAGCGTTCACCCAGATTTGGGTGATTTGTGGAGGAAGTTGTGTCTGACTTATAGTTGCCAAAAGGGTGTAGAAGGTCTAGATGGGCGTGAAGGACGTAGAGGGCAGGAGGCGATACGATGACCTGGTGGCAATCAGACCCCGGATTGGAATCAACTTCGTCTCTCCTCAAAGTCCAGAATACCTCCTCCCAGCTGCATAGGCTCCACCTCAGGCACCGCAGGCACAGGTACAGGCACCGGTCGACGCTCGGGCATGGTGGCTTGTACTCCCTCCTGGGTTTCTGGTCCACGGAGCACAAGTGTCTTCATGGACGGCCAGTTCGTCTTCGAGGGAGGAACTCCATCCGCAGCGGAAAATGGTACGTAAAGCCCAGTCCTCAAAGCCACTTTCTGCCGCTATTATACGAAAGTTTATTGAGTTATCAGCGAGCGACTGATTACCCTGAACACAATCCATTAACCGACCTCCGGCCTCCTTCCTACAGACAGGGTGGTGGAACACTCGACGGAATTCGGTAATGAAATCCGGGAAGGAGGACCCAAATTTGGATTGTGCGTTGCTCACTGCCATAGCTCACAAACTCGCTTGGCCAGTCAACAGACTCATAATGAAGGAAATACTAGTACTATCAAGTGCAAATATAGATGGCTGCTGGAATTGATTGCAAGCAACGGGTTCGCCACTCGAACGAGTCGGGCGAGGTAAGTTAAGCTCACGACTAGGTCGCACGGGAGGAGTTGCAACAACAGGCGACAGGCAATACTTGGCAACCTAGTTGGTCAATACGAGACCCTAAAGCCTCGAACCGATGGGCTAGCTGGGCAACTGCACCGCGGAGCTCCGCTAGCAGAGCCCTGCTGTCCCACCATTCGTCCTTGGCTGGCCAGCGCGGGCAAAACTTTATCCGGGTCGACAGAGTCCATTGTTGGATAATTCTATAAGGGTCCCAAAAGGTTCCGGACTCTACAAACATACACTCAGATTTGATCCATTTTCAGTATACATGGCAATGATTTAATAAAATGGAACATTTTGCATCTTTGTTCCCCTTACTATGGTCGCCATTCACACGGAGAGACAAAAATGCCTGAAGACACATACCCCTTTTTAGAAAATATGCATATTTGCATTGCTTAGTCAGACACCATAAATGCACTTTATTAAAAAAAGGTTTCCTCCCACATTCCGAAAACATGTATGACAAGGCTGACTGAACACTCCAAATTGTCCCTCGGTGTGGTTGTGAGCGCAAATGGTTGTTTTTCTATGCGTGCCCTTGCGATTGGCTGGCAACCGATTCAGGATGTCCCCCGCCTACTGCCCGAAGACTGCTGGGATGGGCTCCAGCACCCCCCGCGACCCTAGTGAGGATAAGCGGATTGGAAGATGAATGAATGAATGAATGAATGAATGACATAACGGAATACAAACACCATCTTTTGAAATCGATTCACACTCTCACTAGTATTTCTTTCTGTCACTCCGGGAGACATCCCCAGTATCCACTAAGCACAGCACAAAAGTGGATCTCACGACATTAACCCTTTCAGGGACAGCGGTTACTTCAGTGGACAGCTTACCATGTTATCAGGTTACAGGTGCAAGAAACACCATAAATGCACTTTATTAAAAAAAAAAAAAAAAAAAAAATCCCCTTTTCCATCTCCTCAACATCATTGGACTGCAAAGCTAGAACCACACCATATTTATCCATTTCTATTTTGAAACGCTGTCCTGTAAGCCTTTCCTTAATGTTTGAGAGCAATTCTCCAACGGAGAACTGGGGGATCGTTTTTATCGCCCACTTCCACCAGACATCGAAGTTGCAAATTCTGTACATGCAGGACAGGAGATGGAAGACCTCTGCATCAATTATTCAAATTCAAAGAATAAACATGATGTCTCAATAACACTCTCATACTCGCATTTCCTAGTCGGAGTAGTTGGAGACGGCTGAATTCATGCTGTTATGCAAACAAGCCCGGTTCCCACTGGGATGGCGGAACAAGCTTTTATACTTAACTGCCTTGTCAGCAGGGAGGAGCCAACAGGCCAATGTTTGGAGGTCTGGAAAGAATTTGATGAGCCAACACTGGGACTTAATATTTAATATATTGTCTGCTAAAATTCTCTTCAGAACTACAATATATAGTTTAGTTTATTTGTTCAAATCAAATCAGTGCTCGCCTTGGCCACTTGGGGTAAATTATCGTACAAGGCAAATACTATTCATTGAGATGTCTGAAATCCTCTTGGCTCATCAGTATGGCACTAATATTAGTTTTTCTACGCAGGGATAAAGAATAAACAACTTAGAACTATTCAATTTTCTTTATCCACCAACCCAGTCTACCCAAAGTGATTATTTTTTATTTTTTTTAAATGAATTCATAACGGCTTTGCATTGGGCAACAACAATTTTGTTCACTCGCTGTCAATCTCAGTAAGAATCAAAGAGTACTCTGTCACAGTTGATTTGTTTGGGACCAACAAGTGGCTCTGTCGGGCTCCTCCTACATCGGCACACCTGTTGGTCATCACATCATTAGTAGGTTTCCTGTTAAAAGGACTACAGGCCCGACCACTTGGTGTCGGGTCATTGTTGCTGCTGTCATTGTTGCTGTCACTGCTTTTGTTGGTTTGTGTTTATCACGTCATCTTGTTTTGCCTTTGCCATGAGGTTTGTTGTTACTTTGAATTCTTGTTGTTTTCAGGACTTTGTTCTGGATTTAGTTTTCTCAGTGTTTTGTTCATACAGTTTGCCAAGTTCACCCTACTCCTCCCTCTTGACTGCTTTTTGGGGTCCTCCATCACCATGTCTGTGACATACTCTGTATCTCTACAGAAAATGTTCTATTGGATCTCATTTGATTGTGCACAGTGAGGTGTTTAGTGTGTCAAAAATCAATATACAGATCCAGCTGGGCAGGCAGACATTGATTTATGGTGATTGGCTCACATTTCCAGTTTAAAAGTGCAAGGTCAGCTGCTGCCTATGCAACGTAACGTAATCTACATGATAAAACACCACTGCTAACTACATCCCGAGCAAGAAAGCAGCCATCACAGCCGGTTCTACAACTTCATCTTTGAAATGTTCATCTGCTAACCTGCTGTTGAACTTCTCCGGGTGCTTCTCCCTCATCAGATGGAAGCGATGGGCGATGGAGGCGTCCTGTGAGAGGAAAGAACATACAGAGCTTTACCATCAATGATGCCACAAGTCACGAGTGTTTAGTGATCCTCATTGTTGGATAAGGGTCGCTGATGGTGTCGTGGTACACTTGTCTGACTTGTGTGAGGGCAGCATGGGATAAATTCCCACTCAGTGACAGTGTAGAAGCGGGTGTGAATAGTTGTCTCTACTGTATATGTGCCCTGTGAGTGACTGGCGACCAGTTCAGCGTGTCGTCTGCCTTCTGCCCGAAGTCAGCTAGGATAGGCTCCAGCAACTCTTTGTGACCCTGTTCGGGATAAGCGGTGTTGAAATTGGATGAATGGATTGTTGGACAAATAACTGACACGAAGGAAATTGTGTCAACAATTTCCTGCAAAAATGTAATGGGATCTTGGTTCCTTCTGTTTATTTACTCGACATCAGAGCTTCTCAGGCATCTATCGAGTTTCCTTATGCCTTACTGTTGATACCATTTATCTATTCTATCTATTTTCCGATCCACTTATCCTCACGAGGCAGGTGGTGGAGCCTACCCCAGCCGTCTTTGGGCAGTAGGCTAAACTGGTTACCAGCCAATCGCAGGGCACACAGAGACATCCGCGCTGACACTCACACCTAGGGACAATTTCGAGTGTTCAATCAACCTGCCATGCATGTTTTTGGAATGTGGGAGGAAACTGTAGTACCCGGAGAAAACCCACGGGGAGAACATGCAAACTCCACACAGGAAGGCCGGAGCCGGAATCGAACCCACGACCTCTGCACTGTGAGGTCGACGCGCTAACCACTGGATCACCAGGCTGCCCTGATACCATTCATTACTGTTCAATTGCACAACATAATCAATACACCACAACTGGCCTCAACATTTGCTGTAGTAATATATTTATTGCATCAACCTTGTAATGACGGACACATTTGCATCTTCAATGCGCCATTGTCAAAATGTTAAATGTTAAAATGATAAGACTTTAAGCCTGTGTCTCACGAAGCGGTTCACGAGTGTTTGCGCACGGTTGCTGGTTTTTCACCACGGTTCGTTCAGGGTTGCAAAGAGGTTTGCTAAACATTCGCAGTTTTAATGGTCACAGTCGAAAAAACAACATTCACTACATCCTCCAACACGAGCTGGCCTTCATCTCTCAGTGAGATGCGGCTTTTACCGATTTTGCTTTCAAACGTAGGACTGAAAGCAAGTCTATTTCAACAGATTTATTAGATCTCAAAATTATCAGCTGGTGGTCTGCATCCTGGCGAGTGTCGTGAGTCCTCCAGCAAGGCAGCAAGAACGAGTTGCCAGTTTTACATTTTGTGCCCATCGGGACTCAAACCGTAGCACTTCAGCTCCAAATCCAGATGAGTTATTGTTGCCCCAAAATTAATAATTCTGGATATCAAATGAATGACTACCTACGGATCCACCCTGCGCAAGGTATAAATCCCACAAAAATGTTGTTGCCAACTCTCTGTTAACATTTTTTGCTCATTCTTGATCTTTATTTGGGATTACTTGTACCTAATGTTAATGAGCTACTATTGAGGAAAACTTCTTTGGTCAGCTATACAGATGCCATGGACTGGATGTATTTTGTCGAAAGAGACATCTACTGCAACAATAGACAAAGTCATTACTGTCTCGAGTAAACTCTTACCAATACAGGAACACTATTTTGAGGCAATGTGGTAACCTGACATAAAACCTCGGTTCGTCCGAGGAGGAAGCTATGGCTCATGATCCCTTGACGTTGTGTGTTGTGTATCAAATAAAGTGATCTGCTCATGAGTGTATGCTGTGTATCAATTAAAGTGATCTGCTTTAATTGGACGGTGGAGTGATCTTAAGCAGAGGCACCGGGGACTGGGAAAGAGGCCTGTTTGTGGGTTTAAAAAAAAAAAATCAACAGCAGCCTCTAAGCAACACATTAGATGAAATAATGGCAGAGACAATATGTCACAAGATCATACATACAATATTGTCAAATGTATCAAATCTGGGTTATCCAAAGCTTTTGTCTTTGTGTGTTTGTACAGAATAATGACATCATCTGCTGCTGCTCCAAAGTGTCTAACAAGAACATAAGTTAATTTACTTCAAGTGCCTCCTCACGCACAAAACCACTGCCACGATAAATAGGGTAAAAGCTTTTTGTCTTTCTACTTTGCTGTCGCATGTAGAGTAAAACGAAATATATCAACTCACTGGCCAGTGGCCACTTCATTAGGCACATCAATACGATCAAATAAAGAGCTCTGCTATGAGAAAAAAAGTACTGGTAACCTGAACCTGAACCTTAAGCGTTGGATCAGAAACTTCCGTTTGAACAAGATGTCAATTGTGGCGGTTGTGGTTTGTAATGGTGTACAACTGTCCTGTGATATCCTAAGACATAAAAACGACAACAACAACAAAAATAATTCAAACAAGCAAAACAGGACTTGGGGCTTGGTGGATGAGCGATCCGCAGGGCTGAGCTCAGAGCTCCCATTTGACCAACCTTCATATTCTGTTTAAGCATCCATCCATTTTCAACACTGCTTATCCTGAACTGGGTCGCAGGGAGTTGCTGGAGCCTATCCCATCTGACTTCCAGGCAGAAGGCAGACTACACCCTGAACTGGTTGCCAGCCAAATGCAGGGCGCACCTAGATGAACAACCATCCGCGCTCACACTCACACCTAGAGACAATTTAGAGTGTTCAATCAGCCTGCAAGTTTTTGGAATGTGGGAGGAAACCGGAGTACCCGGAGAAAACCCATGCAGGCACAGGGAGAACATGCAAACTCCACCCTGCACCTCTGCACCATAAGGCCGACCTACTAACCAGTCAACTACCAGGCCGTTGTAAACAACTTCAACAGGGAAAATAATTATGTTTACAGAGATTCAAGTAAATTTTGCATGTGGATTTTTTTTTTTGCACTGCTTCCAAACCTGCCCTCATTTTTTGTGTTCCACATCAAGTTTTCATAATAATAATAATAATAATAATAATATCATCATAATACATTTTATGATATTTATGAATTAAGGGTAAGGCTCAGCAACAGGTGGATTTTTTTCGGAAACGTCATAGCTAGAAATTATAATGCATGGTAAAATCCGTATTGCCCAAGCTTTAATCAGTCAAACATCAAAACAAAAAAATGGAAAATATTTCAAAAGCCTGATGTGCTGGAATTTTTTTTTTTTTTAAATCACCAACAAAAGTACATTTAGGAACACAATGAACCATCTCAGATTCTAATTGCAGTGTTATCAAAAACAGATTAGAAAAGGAGTAGAGGAACTGTAGCCAATTAAAATCTTTGTACAAGCTTATATTATATCCCCAATTAGGATGATGTCAATTTTAAATATATACACGATGAACTTGAGAAATAGTTTAACCATGTGTGTGACGAACAAATGGAAAATGAGCTGAATGAGGACGTCCCAGATAGTAGATGGGGTGACATGTGGAGGGCTCATTTTGCCGCACCTCATTCGCAAGGTTGAAGGGATTTTTTTTTTTTTTAGGGGAGGAGAAGAACCAAATTCGCAATGTCATAACACCTAAAATTACAGGGACCTGAAATTATGGAGAAACGCTTTCATGGTGACGCAATTGTGCTGGAGATTACGTGATCGGGTCGACCCCAATCATTTTTCATGTCTTCTGGAATTGTACGAAGATCAGGCCGTTCAGGCCAGCGAGACCATTCACTTCTTGATAAAGTGTTGGGGTATGGTGTACCATTTACATTTCAAGAGCTGTATCTTGGTTATATACTGTATAAGGCATAGTTTGTAAAAGGGACCAATTCTCCTCTCTGCAGGGGAAAAAGAGAAATTTAAAACATGGCAGAAGGTGAACACGCCAACAGTACGGCGGTGGAGGAAAATAATCGACGATATAAGGGACATGGGATGGACTGACATAAAATCAGACTAAAAGAGGGACAGCTTGAAAGATACTGGGACTTGATTAGATTCTCTCCTGCCTAAATTTTGAAAAATAGCCCGAAGTGGAAAGAAGAATTTTAACTGTCAGAATGATGGTGAAAAAATGTTTTATCGTCTGGATAAAAACTGCTCTCTGATTGTACAGAATGCAAATGTCTTGAATGGCTCGATAAGTGTTAAAAAAAAACCCCAACAGAAATACCAATTTCAGCGGTATTTGGGGAAGCTATAATGCAATATAGCTTATCCATAGGAATGAATAACACAAAACAACACAAACTGCTTGTCAATCAGTTAAAGAGCGTCCAGCATCACCCAATAAAATTCAATAAAAAGTGAATGATAAAGCTGCGCAATGATGCATTAACTATGTTGGTAAGTAAGTCTCTCTTGTTGTGCTCAGAACCTTATATGGATTTTATCGGCTGGCTGCAAGATGCCACCTCAAGCGCGGCCTGATAGACACTGATGCGTCGATCGGACGACATCAGCAAATTTCAAGTCTCAAAATAGAAGCGGCAGCGCCGCTTTAATTGGCAGAGAACTTGAAACCCGCTGAGCGACGGGACATCACAGGCAATCTGATGGACTGAGAGGAACCATGAGGAATGTTAGGCTTTTATTGTCGTGTCTCACATGTCGTGAGACACGACAAGGTGACTGCAATGACAACAATGAGGCACAAATGTGGAAAACATGGCAGAATTATTGGAGGGAGGACAATAAAAAGGCCTCGGGGTGTGCATGTGAGCATTTTTTTTTTGTTTGTTGTTAATTCATTTGGGTTCAGGATTCGACAAAACTTTCCAAAACAAGACTGGCTGTCACATCAGAATATATTTGCTGTCAGTTTCAGTCGCCGCTAGCATCAAAGTTGTTTTGATTCGAAAGTTGTTGATACAGGAAATGGAATGGAAAAGGACAAACCAACATGAGTCCATGGACAGAAACATTTTCAAGCTAGTTAGCAGGCATGAGATGAGCAACAAGTGTGGGTGTGTGTGATAACAACGACACATCCCCAAAATTAGTGGTGAGCAGTCACGGCTAGCGGGGCTGTCTCTGCTGGCCAAAACACGATTAAAAGTTCCCACCTCCATTTAAAACCTAAATACTAGGGAGAAATTTACTTGTTATCAGACATACGGAATAGATTTTTTCTTTCCAGAGACGCTAGACATTGTGAGGAATCGTTTTTGAGGGTTTGTGTAATTGCGAAATAATGCATAGTGGAGAGTAATGCGCCGCGTTTACTTTTTACGTTTGCTTCAGTACTGTATTTACTCCGTTGCATTGAGCTACAATCCGCTTGCCATTTTTATTTGTATCAATCAATTGCTTCAGTGATCTGCACTATTGGTTTTGGTTCATCAGAGAGATTTGTACTTTTGGTTGTTATCATGTGACTCAATTTCACCAATCCAACATAGCCAGGATCACGACCGCAACAAATTCTCTGTTGTCCCACACAGAAACAAAGTTTTCCAAAGTGTCTCATTTACGTGAAGCATCGCATAAACAACAGCGTGTGACAGTCTGAAGAGGCCGAATGCACCTGGGCTCATATTCAATCTGTTTACCTTGCAGAAAAGAACATCTTCGCCATGCACTTAGCTCACTCATCTCAGCTTGATAAATTGATTCTGCTGTTTTATGAGTGTAAACAAAGAAAGTTAATATTAGAGCATTTCAAGTGGCTGAATCGTCCTTAATTTATGTTACTTTATGAAGAGTAAATCTGTTTTGGATGGAGTGATTTTGTTGTGTCTAAAGTTCCATATCCTATTTCATAGTTTTTTGTTCTTCATGCTCTGAAAAAAATAAATAAATAGAGAGAAATTACTCATCAGTTACTCCGTAGTTGAGTAGTATTTTTACTGAACACTTATGCCGACTCAAGTAATTAATTGGAGGGCTACTATTTACTTTTACTTCAGTCATTATTCTCACGCAGTAAAATTTTAGGCCACTCCACCCAACTCTGTTGGTGGTACAAAGAGGAATATTGAGTCGGATATGTCACCACTCAAGGTCCGGGTATCACATGCCAGATCCCCAAATTGCTAAAGCAGTGTCAAGTGTTTTTTTTTTTTTTAATCAAAAGTGATTTATTATTACACCCTCTATCTATTGATTAAAAAAAATTCATTTCACTTTGTATTATATTGTTGAAGTTATATATCAAATATTGTATGGTATTCTTGAGTGCCAAGAAAGACACCTTCAAAAAAAAGTCCATCTTCATTATTATTATTATTATTATTATTATTATTATTATTATTTTGTGTAACACAATCGGAATCATTTTGAATGTTGTTAAACAGGATGCGTTATCAGAAAGGACAAACCAACAAACTGGTGGAGACAGAAATGTGTTAGCATGCACGAGATTAGCAATGCTAGTGTCACACTGAGCACAAGATGGTCATGGCACATTCCAAAAAACACTCAAATAGAACGAATGCAGCGCAAATGCGTTGAATGAATTGCATTATCATTTGGATACGTTTGGTCCTCAGATAAACCCAATGATATTAGACACATGGCAAGGCATGACCTCAAATGCCCGACTCTGGGTCATTATTTCGATCTGGGGGAGGTCAATTTGTTGTCCCTGCTTTGCTATAACTAATGTAGTTTAACAGCCAAACACGTGTTGTAGAATTCATAAAATAAGTGGGACATAGTCAAAGCAATATGAATCCACAGTGGCAGAAGATTATATCTGACGATGTTTGTTGCCTCATTCTCGTAAAACTCGTGACTTGCATGATCTTGACAAACAAGATAGCGCTACTGTCTGTAACCGTGACAACCAACCATTGTAGACGAGAACCAAAAGTGTTCTTTTTGGTTTTTTTGTTCGACAACTTTCACGGTGCAGACACTACTTCCATAAAGTTTTCAGGTCAGATTTCAGGATGAGCCTAAAACTCACTAGAACCTTTATGGGTTAAGTTAATTTCACCTTTTCTAAACTTTTGAATGCATGTCCAATTGTTCAATGTTTCAGTATTTTTTGTACAATTTGCTGTCCTGCAACAAGTAGCTGAAATGGCAAAATTCAAAACAGGTGTTGACATGAAAATTTTCATCAATACTCACATCCAGGCTTTTCTGTCACTCTTCCAGTCTCTTTGTATTTCTTGTAACCTGTTGATGACTACCGAATGACATTTTTACCCTTTCATGCACCAATAATGATAACCTGTAACCTGATAACATGATAAGCTGTCCACTGTAGTGACTGCTGAAAGGGTTTAGCTCAGTGGCCACTTCCTCTGAGAACATCCTGCATTAAGCTATGCAATGGAGAGATACCAATGAGCAATTGTTGGGCGCAGTCTTGGTTTCATGATGTTAAAATGTAAACAGCATGATGAAGACGACTGTTTAAATAGCAACTTTAAAATGAACCAAGAAATGCATTGGTTAATTTATGGATTAAAAACCTGCTGTGAACTTTGCCATTCAGCACATTGTTAGCGAATAGCAAGTTATGCAAAATGTACCGAAACGTTCACAGTTGGAGATGTACGTTCAAAAGTCGAAGAGGAGGTCAAATTGAGTGGACGTGTACAGGTTATAGTGCTTTTTAGGTTCATCCAGAAATTTTCAGATGAAACCAAAATCCCTCACCAAAATCTAACAACACGGATGCTCTGGTCAGGAAGAGGTCTTTTGGAGTTCAGGGGTCACTCCTTAAGACCTTCTTTGACTCTGTGGTGGCCTCAGCCATTCATTACGGCATAGTCTGCTGGTCAGGCAGCATCTCAGCCCGGGAAAGAGAGCGACTGGATCGACTGGTCAGGAGGGCCAGCTCTGTCCTAGGCTGCTCCCTGGACACTCTGAAGGTGGTGGGCAACAGGGACGCTAGCTAAGCTAAGAGCTATGATGGACAGACCCTGCCAACCCCTCCAGGCCACTCTGACAGCACTGGGCAGCTCCTTCAGCCAGAGACTGATACACCCGCGCTGCAAGAAGGAGAGGTACTGCCGCTCGTTCTGCCGACCGCTGTCAGGCTATTGAATAGACAGACCTGAAAACCTGGACTCAACCCCACTCACCCATTTTTAATATGCTTATATTCATATTTTATATATATTGATATACTTTTTGTTGTCTACTTTCTCCCTTTCATAATTTTGCTGCTGTAAATTGGGAATTTCTCCATTGTGAGACAAAAAAAAGGTTTTCTTATCTTATCTTAATGCAGTATGGGGCAGGCTTTCCACCGTCCCCGTCTCCCATTGTGATACAAGACGTTACATTACACAGCCACCCGCAATCGGTGAAAATCTGCAATTTAGAGAAACTGCTTTTTTTTTTTTTTAAATGTCGCTATTGCCTCTTCCGCACGTCATTTTGAAAGTTATGAGAATGGACTTCTGCTGTGGGATCAGTTGCAATGCATATATGTGAATGATAAAAGTAAATTGCACATTTGTCGAAGGAAATGTAAGGTGCTTCATGAAATGTTTTGTAAAAGATATGTTCATTTAATTTCAACATTTTCCTAATGTTCTTGTGCTTCTTTATACCAAAACAAAGGAAAGACATATTGTTTTGGTTATTTATAGCAAAGTATGGTATCATTTTAATGGTCCGGCCCACTTGACAACTACCCAGGCCGTATGTGGCCCACCATGTGAAATGAGTTTGACACCCCTGGACTAGACGGTCCTGAAAACCTGGACTCACCCCTACTCACCCATTTTTAATATGCTTATATTCATATTTGATATTTGATATTTTTATTTATTTATGTACTTTTTGTCTTCTACTTTCTCCCTTTCATAATTTTGTTACTGTAATGAACGTTTTCTTATCTTATCTTATTGTCAAATGTGCCCTATGTGCAACATACAGCACAGATGAAATTTCTTTCCTCGAGAGAGGAGCCGCTGCGGGTGCCCGCACCGCCATCAACAGAACAGTTAACATAAAATGACTAAATACAATACAACACATAAGACACAGACAGGCGTGCAATCTTAACCACTTTTTCTGCATACACTTTGTTGTTTGAAGCAGTTATAGATGAAAGAAGAGTATCATGGGAAACTGGAGGGTGTAGAGTGGAATATAGTGTGACTCTCTACAACCGCACGGCACATTTCTAGTTTTGGGTGAGCAACCACTACTGACCAATGAGTTACCGTACTGTACTTTACCGTTACGTGTAAAACTTTCCACGAGTATCTTTGCTGAGAGAGCATGCAGACATATCCGCAAAAAATAAAAAAATAAAAGTGTGTGTGTGTGTGTGTGTGTGTGTGTGTGTGTGTGCAGGCACGCGCATTGGAGTATTGCTGGCATTCGGTGAAGGTCAGGGGAAGTATCAGTGACAGGAAGTCAGCAGCTGCCAGGTCCACGCCAGGTTATGAATAATGGACGGTAATGAATAACCATGCTGAGAGACACCTGCCGACTCTTCAAGACCAGAGGAACTCTGCTCAAGAGCACTAAGGTCACATGTGTGGCCCTGCAACAACAAGCGTACACATTTTTGTTCATTCGCACTGGTATTTTGATGTTGTTGAGATGAGGAGGGTCTCAGGGGACTACAAAAGCAACAGATAGCACTGGCTGGATAGTATTTTAGCCATTCAGAAGGATGAAGTAAGTAGTTTCCGGAATAAGAGTAACAACAACAAACTTCACACACTGTTTCCACAGTGGATCATTCTCATATCTTTTTTCTGAGCGATTTTTTACATTATCAGGCTTTAAAATGGCACTGTTGTAAAGATTTTTGTAGAAAATAACACTCTGTTTTCTACTTCATTTAACTGCTACCTAGACAGCGAGTTACTCGAGCAGGGATAGGCAACTTAAATGCTGAAGGGGGCCACCATTTTTCATCAGTGCTGGAGAGGGACGTAGTAGCACACTTCCAAACCAGAAGTTTGACAAATACGTCCAAAATATGTGCACAGGTGCAAAATACCTGCTCTTAATATATTTCATTTTTGATAATACGTCTTTTTATAGAAAAATTCCACTATCCTGACCCAACAACAACGGATGTGACGCATACTGTAATTTTTTTTTCCAGTGCAAGGGACTCTCTTGCGTAAAAATTACCTTTGAATGACGGCATAAAACTGCTGAACAAGTTTTAACAATTTTTTACTTCAATCATTTTTCATATTTTGGATTTCTCCTCTGTTTTTTTCAATTTCCCCCATTTTTCATGGAGAAGCGAACGGGGACTTGAGTTTGTGGATAACTGGCCCTCTTTCTGGGGTCGGTCCAACATGCTGTCACCCTAACCGGGAAGGCACCATGACTCTTTCTAGAAACATCGATTACTATTTGAGCTTTCCATGGCAATCCACATTAGAGCAGGCCGGGTTACAAGTTATTATTACTTGGCACTCTCTTGTTCAGCATTTACATGCTCAGTGACATCATACGTAAATATTCGTTTTCACTGTTATGCTGATGATACCCAATTATTCTTCCTTTCATAATTTTGCTGCTGTAATTTCTCCATTTTGAGACCAATAAAGGTTTTCTTATCTTATCTTGTATATGCCATTAGAAATAACTAACCCGCGCGGTTGCTGTAATGTCAAGGCATGCCTTACTGTGATTAAACAATGGATGACTTTTAATTTTTTGCTTCTTAACTGTGATAAATCCGAGATGATGATTATTCGCCATGCTCCGCATTGACACCTATCCAAGGACTACTACTCTCAGCCTCGACAAATGTACTATTACCCAAAGTGATTCAGTAAAAAAATCTCAATGTTATATTTGATTCAATGCTCTCTTTTCAAATGGACATGAAGAATACAAGTAGAACTGCGTTTTTTTTCACCTTCGCAAAATCGCTAAGAGACGTCCCATTTTATCTCCTGGTCACGTAGAAATCGCAATTCATGCGTTTGTTCCATCTCACCTCGATTAAGACATTTATTTGCCTCACAATGGAGAAATTCCCATTATTGCAATATATTGCTCTCTGGTCTTCCCATGTCCAATGTTAAAAAAATGCACTTAGTACAGAATGCTGCAGCTAGACTCCTGACGAGGACGAGGAAGTTCGATCACATTACCCCCGATACTAGCCATCTTCCAATGGCTTCCGGTCCATTTGAGATGCGATTTCAAGGTTTTGTTACTTACTGATAACATAGTACACGGCTTAGGAATCCTCCTATCTCGTTGACTTAGTGCCACCATATGTTCCGCCCCAAACTCTTCGTTCACAACATGCTGGTCTTTTAGTGATTCAGAGGGCCAAAAAGAAGTCCGGAGGTTTTCTATACGGCCTTCAGTGCACTGGAATGCCATACCCATGCATGCTATACCCACGCAAATTAGAGCAGCTACCTTAGTAGCTCACTCATTTGTATACTCTTGCATTTTTGTTGAACGATATGTTGCCTGTTTGTACTGCCGTTTTCTCTGTTCGTCCTTCCTCCTCTTCCCTGATCTGGAGAGGGGGTTAGGGGATGTCATTGGCAGGATTCTGCTCCAATCGTTATGGACATGATTTGCACCGACTAGGCCGGGCAAGAGCTGGGTCAACCATACATAAATAAATGTGCCTTGACTTGACTTATTTGGTCGTCGCCTTCATGTGCTGCCCTTCAACCACTCTGAATGAACACTCAGGATGTCTTTACATGCAGCACGTATGTTACGTGCTTATAAGCGTATCATAAAAGCTCCAGCACAGCCGACGCCATGTTGGCAAGCAATCAAGCAAAGTGTTGTGGTAAACATTTGGAAATGGTCAGGAGCCCCCCCTCCCCCGTCCCCACCCCACCCCTAGCCCCCAACAGGAGAATCAATTTGCAGCACATGCTGTCCCGTGTAAGCACATGACTGCACACGCACGCGCATGCACACACACACCCCCTAGCCCCCAACAGGAGAATCAATTTGCAGCACATGCTGTCCCGTGTAAGCACATGACTGCACACGCGCACGCACACACACACACACACACACACACACACACACACACACACACACACACACACACACACACACACACACACACACGCACCCATGTAGCACAGCACTCTAAGTCATGCATGTTGCTGAAGGATCACTTTGAAGTTCTTTTGACACGGGAATTTGGATGGAGAAAATATTTGCTTTTTCACCAGTAGTACGCCCACTTCTCCAAAACCAGAACATAACACAACTGATTATTAAATTAGCCATTTTTTACTGAATTTGATTCTTTAAGTCTTTTTTTACCTCCAATTCAACATATAAATAAACAATCTTGTATTGAAAAAAAACCCAATTACTTTAAATTAAAAAAAATATACAAAATCAAAATAATGTTTGAACCTGCCTCTCTCTCTCTCTCTCTCTCTCTCTCTCTCTCTCTCTCTCTCTCTCTCTCTCTCTCTCTCTATATATATATATATATAGAGAATCACTTACCACAAATATAAGATTTACTGCTAAAAATTTTGCTCCTTTGAATAAGTTCCTTTTTAAGGGCATTTCCGATTTAAATATCAGGAACAAAACACTTATAAAACCATAATATTCAGACCCAATCTAACAGTGTCATTTGAGCTTCAATGAGACACTTGAGCTGACACACAGCTGGCTGTTGTGATTTTGGCGTGGCTGTGACACAGGTTATTGTCTCCCTGGGGAAGCAAGTTGCAGCACACACATCCCATTTTATTGACGGGCTTATGAAATGACTCAGAGTATTTATTGTCATTTTGGGAATAAATTAGAAAATATTTGTACTTACTCCTGCAATGCGCTTGTGTATCCACTGGTTGAGAAACACTGCTCTGTACTACATTGTAGCTGTTCGCAATCAATTTATCAGTATGAAAACTTGACAGAAAATCCACTGCACCCATCAGATATGCTGATGCAGACACAGCAGACCTCCTTTTTTTCTCTCTTTAAGGTGGTGTTGACCTAGCTAGCCTCAAAAAGTCACATTTTTCTCCAAATGTACACAATCGAAAAATAATTTTTAATCAAGTCCGACATTGTATTTGCTCATAAATAGATGTTTGGTGCGTATATTAAGCACAACCAGATGAGTAAACATAGCAGACTATTTAGCTGAACCAATCAGAGTACGGAAAAATGCAATGAGTCTTTCTAAAGGCACTGAGCGATGAATGTAAAATCCGACTGTGAAAATAAAAAAACAGCCATTTCAATTGTGTGTGTGTGTGTGTGTGTGTGTGTGTGTGTGTGTGTGTGTGTGATGCCAGCACAGTAGATTCCGAAGACCTTAGACAGATTACATTTACATGGCAACACAGAAATCTGATTGGATGAAAAAAAAAAAAAAGTTAAGTCATAAACAACTGGAAGCTGCGCATTCGAGAAATGAATGAAAAATGTTGGAAAGAAAATACTACAATTTCAAGTAAATGTATTTTGGGCTCTGACTGCGGGCCACTGCCATGTAGAGCACTGTATCGTGCATCGGGAGTGATTCCTAACACAGTCCAACTTGTGACACATTCAGTTGTAGCTAATATCTAGCTAGCTGGCTCATTATTGAGCATATTAGGTGAATGCACTGCTATAAAACTATATTTAGTTCTTGTGATTCAAATGTATTGTATCATCTTTGAAATGAAACGTTGGATTCTCAGAGGGAACACAGTTTGCATTCACAGATGCTAAAATAACAGAAGCTAGCACAATTCGTCATCGCCTTGGACAAGCCCCACTACATGCTCCACACCATGGAGCCAAGTTAGTGTCATGTACTGTAACTGTGCAAGTGCTCAGATTGAGCCTGATGTCACCATGGCACCCAAACCTTGATGCACAAGATTAGCCAAGGCAGATTGGAAGGCCTCTTGGTGACGTGGTAGATTGAGTCACAGCGGCTGGTTTGTTCAGGTGTCCAGATAGGCGGCCATCTGTCGCCACTTGCCCCGCTAGGCTCAGTGATCTCTCACCCTGGGTTTCACATAGCTCAATCAAGCAATCAATCCAACTTTAGATTGCACTTTTCATCCAGAAAAATGCAACTCAAAGTGCTCTGCAATTAAAATATACAAAATATAACGTAAAAAGAGGGCCCTCCCTACCCCAGACACAGATACATATCCCCACAAGCATGCCTGTGCTCGTACGCCCACATGTACATGTGCGTGCGTGCGCGCGCGCGCACACACACACACACTGAAAAACTACGTTAAAAGAGACATGGCAGGGTACAGAGACACTATTTGAGGAAAAGAGCTCCCAGTGTGGCGGCCCCCCCATGAAGAAAAAAATGGATCTTAAAAAAACAAAACAAAAAACTTCAATTGAAAGAATTCAAATAAGTTTAGAAATGAAATAAGTTATTCAAAAGCCAACTCATTCAATGCCAGACATTTTTATTAAATTGGGAGAGCTGGTGCCAGCCATTTTTTACCATTTTGACGATGTTCTCTAGCTTTATAAGCATGGAACCCACCAAAAGAAAGCTTTCATCCTCTTCTTTCATCAGGAAAAAAAGACATGTCTGCCTTTTATAGCATTCCTTAGTTAAAGGGAGTTGAACATTGGTTTCTTGAAAATACTCTTTTCCAAGAAAAATTCTGAGAAAAAAAGATTTTTATGAAAGGACACATTTTTTCATAAAAATCTGTGTTAGACGGGTGACTCTGACTATATTCTTGAGATGATAAAAAAAACAATCTTGGTCATATTTTTAATATGAGCCATAAATCTAAGCTCTGTTATACATTTGTTCCAAGTGTCTATTTATCCATATTATCTGTCAATGTTAATTTATTGATGTAGTCTTTTGAACCTTTCTCATGATCTAGTTTTAAAGCGACTAGCTACAAATTAACAAATCAATCAAGTTAACTAGCCAGTTAGTCAGTAGGGAGTTTGCAAATTACATAGTTATTTCTGAGCAAGGTAATTTGCTAGCGAGTTAGGTGGCTAGGAAGCTAGTTAGTTGATCAGTGAACTGGCTGCTGTCAAAATAGCTAGGTAATAGTTACTTAAAGAGCTAGCCATTGAGTTAATTAGATAGCTAAGATAATAGGTATCTGACAGCCAGGTAATTATCGAGACAAAAGAAAAATCATGAATTGTATGACATTAAAAGCATTTGATTACATAAGTTTCACTGGAATCAACCCCCACAATTTTCAGGGGAATAGGACAGCTTGCTGCGGAAAATGAAAATGTGTGAGTACTGAATGTCACGTTGCGAGGTGGTGGTGGACCCCAAAAAGCAGGCAACAGGGAGGAGCAGGTTGTACTTTAAGAAGTGTATTGAAACAGAGAAAACTAAATCCAAAACAAACATAGTCCAAAGTAGCAAACAAAAATCACAACTGAAGCTAGAACGGAACTGTGACCAAAACATGACCGAAACAAACCTGACAACAGCAGACAAATGGCAACAAACAAACATGACAGTAGCAAAGAGCAACAATGACCCGACAATGAGTGGTCGGGCTGGGAGTCCTTTTAAAGCACTAATTACCTAATGACCAACAGGTGTGCAGCTGCAGGGGAAGCCCTACAGTGCCACCTGTTGATCCCAAACCGAATCATGACACTGAACACCCCTAATAGGGTTTGTAATTTCCAGGAGTACTTTAGTCTGAATGAAGTTCCTTAACTCACTTCAAATTGTTTCCTCTGCACCAAGATGCCTTCAGATGGCACCAGATACTGTTATAGCATAAATACAGCAAATACTGTGTGTGAGCTCTTCAGCTGGTCACGCAGGATCAGTTACCCCCCCCACCCCACCCCACACACACACAATTTGCAATTAGATAAATTCTGAACTTCAAATATACTGGGCTTCACTGTATACATCTTACAATAATGAAATAAAAATGAAGTAACCTAAATTTTGTTACGGTAGTTTTTTTTTTTTTTCCATGCAAAGATTTACACTATTACTAACAAAACTATTATGAAATTCTAAACAGCAATATAACTAAACCAAAAAAAGGGGGCTATGATTGTTAATAGATTTAAGCGGGAACAGAAAGTGACACAATACTGTATAGAGCGCTGAAACCGAAAGACACAGTTCACACTTAGATAAATGTGCTGTGTGTTCAGTCTGGCAAGCAAGCAGGCATCAGCGGGAGTGCAGTTGTGTAACATTGCCACGGTGCAGCCTCTTCTACCAGTGCACATGATGTCTTCTCTTGGCATTTGTATCTTATTTTTCTTCAATGATGAACTTCACATGGGATGACTAAGAGTTATTTTTATTTGTCCAGTTAGGTTATGACACTGGAGACACACAGAAAGTAATCCCACACCCCTCCAAAAAAGAAAGAAGGAATGAAAGAAAGGAAAGAAACAAAGAAAGAAAAGAGAAAAATACAAAGACGGGAAGAAATAAAGAAAGAAAGAAGGAAACAGCGACAGATAGCCAGCTCTTGAAACCTATTGCGCAAATTCAATGCTGGAGGGGGAGCCACACTTTTTCATCAGTGCTACATCGTACCATCCATTTCCTAACCAGATGTATGTAAAGTGCTATTTTAGATTAGGTCAAAATATGTGCATATGTGCCAAGTACATGCTAGTATTGTATTTAAATTTTTCATGTTACATTTTTCAATGAGAAAGAAAATATCCACTATCCTAAATCAATAATAGAGAGTTTGAAACAAACAAAATAACCACATTCAGTATTTTTCTCCAGTTCATAAAAAACACACTATTCAAGGATGTCACAAAACTGCTTAACAGCAAACCAAGATTAAGTACAATAATTCATTTTATGCATTTTTTTTTCAGAAAAATGAACTCATTCAAAATTTTAAAATGATCGAGGTCATTTGTTTGACCTGCATATAATTCCAAATCCGCAAAAAAATAATTCGTCTACTCCTGTTGTAGTACAGCACTGTATAAGATCTGGAGTAAGTGCACCTAAGCAATGTCTGCCATCTAGTGGTGAATGAGTGGCTAATAACTGATATCTAATATTACAACTTAAAACTACAATCAATGCATATTCACAATCCAGCACCTACAAATTAGTATATTGGTGGACTTTTTATTTGATTTTTTTTCACTATTTTGTTTTTATCTGGGATTTTGGCCCACATTTTCTACCAGTTTTTTGAACAAATAAATGAATAAATCAATGCTAAATTAGCCCTTTGCCAATTATCATCAATGTCTAGTTAGTTAGTTCGCTAGTTATAAAGTTTGTTTCACACATTTACGCCCCCGCACCCCCAAAAAAGAACTATCCATTAGTTAGTCAACCGGTTAGTTAGCTACCCTATTGATTAGCTGGTTAATTAACTTCTGTCAAACATTTTGTAACTGAGTGAGGTTGTCATCAGTTACCTAAATAGCCAGCTTGTTGCTTAATCAGATGGGTGGCTAATAACTGATATCGAATCATTTATCTTACCAATTAGTGTGTTGCCTAGTTAGTTACCCTTCGAGTTAGTTTAGATACCTATTTCACTAGTTAGATACCTATCATGTGCATTTTTCAGCTAGTTCGCAAAATAATGTATGTATGTATGTATGTATGTATGTATGTATGTATGTACCGTATTTTCCACACTAAAAGGCGCACTGGATTATGAGGCGCACCTTCAATGAATGGCCTATTTTGTAATTTTTTTCATATATTGGACGCACTCCATTATAAGACACAATCTACAATGCATCCACTAGATGAAGCTACGCTCAAGGAAATGCCAACAGGACACTACACTACACTACACCCTGATTTATATAGCGACGATCAGATGTCAGTAAAACGTATTTAATAAAGCAGCGACACAGTTCACTTAAACAACAGCAAGTTATAACATTGACTCGTTAACATGGAACTCGCTTGCCGCTGCTCTATTTCCGTGTTCAACTGCATAATCGATCGCCTTAAGTTTGAACTCTGCGTTGTAAACATTTCTCTAGCAAGGAGCCATTTTGGGGTTGACATGTTACCGTAATGACCATAGACAAGGTGCATCAGATTTTAAGGCGCGCTTTTAGGTGCAAATACGGTATGTATGTATGTGTGTATAGTTAGTTAGTTAGTTAGTTTATAAATACCTGTATCTAGCTAGCCAGTTAAAAGGCCTGGCTGATCAGTTAACCAGCCATAAAATAGTATATTTATTTAATGAGTGCAATGGCTCTTTTTACGAGTGCAACACTGAGACTTCTTTCACTTGAGTATCAACTGAACAGCTGCTGCATTTCCCTATCTATGTGTCTGACTACAGTGTGTGTGTGTGTGTGTGTGTGTGTGTGTGTGTGTGTGTGTGTGTGTGTGTGTGTGTGTGTGTGTGGGTGTGGGTGTGTGGGTGTGCCAGTTTGTGTGTCAACTTGTGTAAAAAAACACAAATAAGTCTTTTGCCCATTAGCTCCGATGGAACATGAGCGGTTCAGTAAATGGGTTCCTTGGTAACAGTAACCTGGCAACGAACTGAATCCATCAATGACGAAAGTTGTCCAAGAGGGAGCAACTCATTGATGCATCGACTCTTCGTTTATGGTCAAAGAGACTTGATAAATGAATTGAGTGTAACATACTGATATCATCTTATTAGGAGTAGGCCATTATTTTACATTTTAGACATACTGTACTATGACACAATGTTACCTGTATACTGTATTACAGTATAGGTAGATAAAAATGACAATTTAATTTAAAATGAAAAACAGTTAATTCCATCTATTTTCAACACCGCTTATGCTAGTCGCTGGAAACCTATTCCAGTTGACTTGAACAAAAGGCAGACGAAAACCCTAACTGGTCGACAGCCAGTTGCAGGGCACATAAAGAGACGAACAACCATTCACACCCTCATCCACACCTTCACTTAGTAGGAACCGAGTCCACACTGCCCGCACACAAGTTGTAGTTCCACCACACCATCTGCGACTCGTAAATCCAAATGCATTCTTTTACTATTGTATTGTAATTTATTGTCATCCATCATCATCTGTTTTCATACCAACTGTCCTCATTAGACTCACGGGTGAGCTGGAGTCTATCCTAGCTAATTTTGGGTGAGAGGCAGGGAATGACCTAGACTGGTCATTAGCCAATAGCAGCAATGCATGATATGTAACAGGTAAATGTTCTTACCACACCGATAGAAAAGTAGTTGTTGACGATGTTGTAGGGTACCGGGTCACCCTTCTCCTCCTTGTCATCAGGCACAATATCGATGTTCCAGCGGTCCAACACCACCTCGATGCTATGCTCAATGTCGCGCAGGAACTTCAGCAAGCTGCCCCCCTCGTATCCTGACAACACACATTTAGTAGGATTTCAACCACAATTTTTGGGGTGCAGTAGGAGGTTCAGCATGTAGCTCGTATTTTTGGAATGTGTCAAGACCAACCTTGATAATTGGGTGGAATTTTCTGAGTGTGACACTCCAGCAAGTTGTTGTTGGCAAATTTTAGGATGTAATAAAATGAAAATACTTTTGTTATTGTGTGCTTTCATATGTATCTATCTAGCTAGCAGCTAGCTATGCTATTTCCCTCAGTAATATAAAAACAACAGACACACATTGATGAGCTGGAGCATTGAGGTTTTGTTTATCTCCCAAAACCAACAAAGATGTTTAGCATAATCATAAATTTTGGAAATACTACTTAGATTGGACAATGACAGTAAACGAATTCTCATTTCAAGTACTGTACTGCTTCACAGGTGTCTGGATTAAGAAATATTGCATGGAACTCGACAGTGTTTAATGAGCATTACATGATATCACACAAAATTCATGGCAACAATACTACTTCAAAATGAAAGCTTTAGTAACAATGACTTCTTTTTTCCAGATACTTTTGAGCACCTGGAAAATTTTCATAAAATGGCTAACCTAATTCAATGGTAAATACCATATTTTTACTTCTCATATTAAAGCTGTGTTGACACTTAAATCACATCTTTGTTATTTAGTTCATTTATTGTGGCATATGTAGGCAAACATTTAGATGCCAATGTCAAATACTCGAGGCCTCTAAATATTGTCTTTCTGTTCGTAAGTGCCTTTAACTACTATTAATATGATTCGATTACAGTGTGATCATCAAACATTTAGTCGTTCAGGTACTCCTGTCAATTTATCTTCAAAGCTAAAAATATCGAGCAGGTGTTGATATTTTCGATCTGGGTGACTCACAGTTGAACATTGTCTCAACAGGGTGGCTTGTTACATAAAATGGTACATCAACTAAATAAATGTGTTGCAACAACTCTCAGGCCCCATCTTTAAGTGGGAACTCGTGAGCCAGGCTCTAACTGCTTTCCACTTACCTCCTCAATAGGTTTTTTTTTTTTTAACTACAATGATGTTACATAATGCGCAATATTATCTTCATAGCTGTGTAATTCCATCATGCGGTTGCATTTCATATTTTCCGTGTATAATTTTGTCAACAAGAATTTGCTTGCAGGACTAACAAAAACAAACATGCCCCACAGTAAGTTCCAATAGAAACGTTTCACTTAAAGTAATGACTATGACTTTGTGTATTAAAGCATGTAGGGGTCTCACCTCCCCCCCAGCGGAGGCAGCGTGCCAGGTCGTTGCCTGTCCCCAGTGGCAGGATGGCTACAGGGGGGTGCCGGGCGAAGTTGGCCTTGTCTGCAGAGACATATTTCTATTGTCACATTTGCTCACCAGTGACTGAGCAGACAACATGAAAGGACAGTTTTTTGGAGGCTTTTTTTTTTTTTTTCCAAAAAAGGTTTGGACGTTTTCATCGACATTGATTTTGGTCATGATGACCTCACATTTCTTCTTTTTCAAAACATTTTTGTGACAGAAGTGTGCATAATGCCTTTGAAGGTTACATCTGACCAAACTACATAATCAAGAAAATCAGGGAAAAAAATTACATTGGAAGCGAATGCTGACAATGGAGAACACATCCACTATCATGAAGAAAAATTACACAAGGACCACGTGAACAAAGTCGTACAAGTACCTATACAGTCCAGGATCCAACCGACGGTGCCGTCCCCGCCGCATGCAAGCACTCGGAAATCAGGGACGTCGTAAAAAAAGTTGAGCCTGAGAGGAGAGATGTGACAACGGGTGGTTCGTTAGCGTCAGTAACGTCAAACATTGCTTTTTATGAATTCTCATTAGCTCAATTCTAAGCAGTGATGTTCGCGTGACGCTAATGCTACATAGAGGAACTGATGTCGCTATGTTAGTGAGGAGGGGTGGGACAGAACAGTACTGAATACTGTGCCCTCAAAAAGTATTGGAACGGCAAGGTCAATTCTTTTGTTTTTGTTTTGCCTTAAAGACATTTCACTTTCAGATTTTGCGCTTTGTGCTGTGGGTCCAAATATGAAGTCCGTGCAAAGCTTTGGACAGATCATCACTAGAATGGAATGTAAAAGAAAAATATAGCAATTAGGCTACTGTAAATTATTTATTTACTCTTATTGCATGGCTGTCAGCTTATGATTAAAAAAACATGTTGTTATATTAAATTACCCTTAGTTCCTCGTTACCTCCCAGAATTTCCAATGATTCCCATGCAAAGTATCTAATTTGGAATTCCGCTAGTTACAATATTTCCCTGCTTTCCATTGAAATTTCCTGGAAATTTTCCGGAAATTTACTGGAGATGTTCGACCGCTTTGCTAACCCTAGGAATGAGATGAAGAGAGACTGTCCATCCATATGTGCTCACTCCACCTTCACCATCTTCTCCTGAGCTCACACGACCTTCAAAGGGACCTTTCATGTGAGTCGGGACAAAGGTGTCGTTGGAGGCTTTCATCTCGAGCAGCTGCAAGCGGCCAAAGATGCCATTCACTCAAGCCAGCCACCTGGCGCTCAGTGGACCATTAATGCCCACATTTAGTCCACAAGTATGCAGAATTCATATTACGTACGCTAAGAGTGAAACTCTTTGATATATAGTGGCCATATTGACAGTCTGCAGTACCGTTAAGCATATTTCTTCAATCTTTTCAGATTTGATTTACTTGTAAAATTTGGAAATTAGAAAAAAAACATACGTTTGTCTTATCCTTCCTAACTTCATGGATTCATGATGTTGCAACTCTTTACTTTTAATTGGTAGAAAATTAAAAGAAATTACTTGTTCTTCATTTGTAAAGATAAAAACAAAGTAATGCAAACATGATGTGAAGATGTCGATGAGCTCCTCTTTTAATTTTTTTTCATGTGTTTTATGTGTTTCTGTGATGCTCTTTTTCCCCAAAAGAAATACTTCTCGCTTGTATTTCTAAATGTTGATTTTTAATGGGTAAAATGTGGAAAATAGTACCGGTAAATGTATTTCTGAATTGGTATTTTTTTGTGGATAAAAAAAATTAAGAAATTCTGTCTCTGGTGAGTTTAATTAAATGTAAATATTGATTTCAAACATGTAAAAAAGGAAAAAAATATGTCAATTGTTATTTGATTCTAAATATTTATCAGTTTTTATCAGTAATTTCTAATTACATAGCAGCTGGACAAAAAGAAAAACAAATGAGTCAGACACTTCGATTAAAAAAAAAAACAACAACAAAAAAACCTTTGTTCAGCTAATATTTAATTTGTTTCTAAGAGGGGGATCGGTAAAAAATGATTGCAATATTTCAATACAGTATCATTAATTAAAAGTGCGGAAAATTTGCAATTTTTATATTTTAGCAAGAAACACAAAGTCAGCGCACATGATTTGTTTTCACAGGCCACAGGAAATTATGTGGCGGACCGAATCTGGCCCGCTGGCCTTAACTTTGACACCTGTAAATTTAACATTACAAACTCCATTTAACATAGTCTTATGCCTCTATCTCTGTCAAATCTTATCAAAGTGTTTTTTTTGAGTGCGTTTATGTTGGATCTTAATGCCCTCTTGGATTCTGAATAAATTCAGATCTGCGGCATTGCTGGGAATCGTGCAATAGCACAAGGGTTGGTGGTTGGAGTTTGTGTACACATGAGTCACTTCCATTGTCTATGTCACTGTGAAACATTCATTAATCCACTTAATCCCAATTGTCTGTTCTGCACTGGGATTTTTATGAGCGACAGTCTAAAACAAGCACGTGTTAATGGGCTAAAACCAATCTCCCTCTCACCTCACTGCCAGCTGAGCCTGTTGCTATGGCGCCATGGCGACACTCTGCCTCTTTTGAGAGATAAGTTAACCCTGTCGGCAACCTACATCCATTCAATTGTGTACTTAACACCGTGGCTGGTGAGTGCCATTTAAATCCTACTCATTATCTAAAATCAATTGGTTATGTCACTCTTCAAGGAGGTTGCAGATGTATTTAAATCAACTTAATGGATCGCATTTACCTGAGTGCTGGGCCACCTTGATCCAAACTATGCACCTGCCGTGGGTTAAGAAGGTACCGGAACTTCCTGAGAACCCTGACGGAAATAGAAGCAATCAGTTTTTAATGCCCGAAAAGGAAAATTAAAAACCCTGTCAAATGCTAACTAATTTTACTTAGATTTAAATATTCATTTTAAAATGGGTCATAAAACAACAACAAGGCGGCAAAAGTACTTGCACTCTCTACTTATACAGAAGTACAGACACTTGTGAAAAAAAGATTCTGCCAGAAGGGATAGACATGAGTGAGAAATTAGTTTAAAAAAATGGTCACTTTTATACAATTTAAAAAAATATATTATAAGTATGATCCACATACATCCAATGGAAAAAAAAATGCATAAAGTAAAGGAAAAACATTTCAACAGACTTCTCACTGTACTGGTATGGATGCAAATGTTTGGCCATTTTTAATAAGACTTTACAGTTTCATTATGCAGTTCATAAGGCATTTCATTGTTATATTAACCCCTGCATGGCGCCTTTACATTCGCAAAAACTAAAAAAATAACAAGCCTATTTTGACAAACAAAGGACTAGAAAGTACAGACATCGGTTTTCAAATGTTGGGCGCAAGATGAAAACATCCTCGGAAATACAGCACAAACTGAAAAACATCCCATCTTATTCATTTTCAGCAACTCAGATCAACACATCTCAGTTTCTTCACTTTTCACTTCCTGTAGGTGGAATGACGAGGCATCGCGAAACTTTTGCCCATACATTGATTTTGCGCTCTCAAACTGTCCATATGCTAATGAGCTCAGTCATGTCTGCACACAAGTTCCCTGTGACCTCTGGAGAGTTACACAACTGACGGACAACTAATAACCGAAGTGCTGTGAATGACACACGTACATTCTGTAATACGTGTCCTATATGTCCTATTGAACAATACATGCTGGTGATGTAATATGGTTCCATACAGAAACCAATTGCGTAAACTCTTGGCTCGTCAGCGTCCCTCTGCGTAAAGTCGATTAGCTTAGCACATTTGAAACTAAGGGCAGCAAGCAATGTTGAAAATGGAAGGACAGATGTAGATGGCCACCATGTGTCTGAATACACTTCTTTCATTAATACAGTATGTGATTTAAGAAACGACAATGCGAAAAACATAAACGATCTCACCGTTCCCCCTGTCTTCCGCCACTTTTGGGATTGACCAGCACCAGCAGAGGATGAGTGCCTGGTAAGGGCGAGATCTGTAGACAGGATGTTGAATCAAGAACGTCAGTTCTTTAGTCTACAGAGTGAGTTTTGTTTTTCTGTTGGAGACGTGGCCTGAATAGCGAATTACCTGAAGTGCTTGTCCATCTCCTGGGGAGAATTTAAACATGTGGTTGATGTCGTCCGGACTGGTGCAGGGAGGCGATTCGCCCTCGCCGCGTTTCACCGACTGGCGGTCCTGCAGACAAGTTTGGCGAATGGAATCATGTGAAACCTTTGATCTTAAAAGGAAAAAAAAAATCATGAAGCCATCTTCTATCGCGCTTATCCTCATTAGGGTCACGGGTGTGCTGGAATCTATACCAGCTGACTTTAGACAAGGCTTACACAAAGCAACTTAATGTGCTAGAAACATTCAATCGCAAACAAAACAGCTGAGGACATTCAAAAGGAAAGCAGACAAAAACAAAAGTAGCTGACCAAAATTACAAGAACAAAGAGTGACAACATTCAAACGGCTTACCACGAGCTTTACCGTCTTTGAAAATAAATGCAAAGAAATATAAAGTACCATTGTAAAATGACTGAAAGACCATAGAGTGAAATTGATTTTAAAATGCCCGACAAACCTTCATCATATGCACTCGGATCTGACTTCACTTCTGTTGGCAGTTTATTTCATTTACATGCAGCATAACAGCCAAATGCCACTTCACCATGTTTACTTTGAACTCTGGGCTCCACTAACTGACCCGAGTCTACAGACCTCATAGCCCTACTTGGTTTATATTCAATATTTATATTCAACCAGCATTGCTTTTGGGAACAGTCTGGAATGGTCGCCAGCCAATTGCTGAGCACATGACACAAGAACCATTCACACTCACATTCATACCGACAGACATTTTAGAATCAGCGTGTATGCATTATTATGTGTCGTGACTTGTCTCTGATTGGTAGTTTTTTCTCCTGAGCTGCACTTACCTGAATATCAAATTAGAGGCACAAGATTGCAGCCAATGATGGCAATTTTTTTCCACAGGTCATATTTCTCATAATATATTGCTGTCATGTTATAATAATTATTTTTAACAAATATGACAAAAAGTGTTTCTTTTTGGGAAAAATTGCTTTTCCCAAAAAGAAACATTTTTTTTTCCCTTTCAGTCCAAACACAGACCAAATCGTAGTTTACATTCAAGCCTCTTGTGAGGCTTCTTAGAAAGTCATAGGCCCAAAAACAGAATCAATTTCAAAGTCTGAAATGGAGGCAGGTGCTTGTCAAACTCTAATTCAGACAAAAAGAGCCACAGCATGACAGGACATGATGTGCACCTGCTGTTTATAAAGGAAAGTGACATGGTTTGTTTTTGAATAGCAAATGAGTAATGTGAGTCTATTGGTTATCCTTTCATATCAGCAGTGGAAATAAAATAAAAATATTTACAGTAAGTAGATTTATTAGTTATCTGTACTTTATTTGAGTATCTATCTCATTTGTTGACTTTTACTCTCTACATGTTAGAACCCCTGTACAGTGGTACCTCTACTGACGAAATTAATTGGTTCTGGAAGAAATTTCTTAACTAGAACAATTAGTAAGTAGAGACGCGTTTTCCATGTAAATGCCTGAATTTGTTCAAAGCCCCCCAAAATTCTGACATAAATGTTTCCTAAAGCATAAAAATGCATCAAAATATGTAACAAACACATGTTACAATTATGTTATTGCACAATAAATGAGAGTTGTGCATAATGTAAAGGACAAAGAATAAATAATTAAAATGATGGTCATTTAACTTTTAACATCTTCATCGTTTTTGCCCTCTTTAGTTCATGTACTTTCTCAGAAGTGGTTTTTGCCTGGCGTTTCGTAAAGAACTGATCCAAGGAAGTTTGCTTTTGTCGTCTTTTAACAATCCTTCGAAAATGTTCAAGGCTAACATCAGCATAGTGAACGATCGCCGGACTGGCGAACACTTGTCACTTTTCACATTCGGAATGCCTCCTGGCCCGAGGGGCGAATGACCATGACGCTGCATCGACACATATCTTTTGCTTTGTTAATTATAAACAATTCTTTATTAAAATCTGTCGCATCGACACATATCTATCTATCTAGCTATCTCCACGCATAGACACATAGGAGAGGTCCCTCTTAGCCAATGGGATGCCAGGATGATGCTCGGTAATAGCCAAAGGCAGGGCAGCTCTAAGTATGTTGCGTTGAGGAAACTCGGAGCTGCGACTAACAGCCCATACTATATTTTTACCTTTCATATCTTGACATTTACAGTATTTCGTAAGAAGAGGCAATATTTTCCCGTTGAGGCGTTTCGTAACTTGAAAATGTGTTCAAATAAGAGACGTTCGCCAGTCAAGGTACCACTGTATATCAAAGTACTGTAGTCTCCACTGTAATGTGGTACAATAAGAAGTGTCGTCTGTGACTCACCAGGACGACGGGACAAATGTAGGAGGGTAGCAGAGTATGGTCCCTCAAGGCTCCGCCGTCACACTCTGGCTTCACATGGGATGCGCATTTATTGTGAAGCTGTGGAGGACAGCAAGTCACACAAACAAACGTGATAATACAGTACATCTATTTACCCGTTTTCTATCCCCTCATGAGGGTTGCGTGTTCACATTTACACTTATGGAGAATTTAGGGTCTTTCCCTAACCTGACATGCATATTAGGGAGATTGATGGAGGAGGCCGCAGTGTTTGGGAAAACGCAAGCGTAGAGTAGGAAGGAAAATAAATAATACGTTCTTCATATTTTAGAACAGTCTTGAGAAAAAGACTGAGTGATGGCATTGGCCGTCAATTCTGGAAAGCAACCATATGATGTAAAAGCAAATCAGCGAGGTCATCTAGTGGATATAAGTAGTATTGCATCTAAACACAGCACAAACAGGTCAGGAAATGTGTGTTTCGTAGATTTTTTTTCTTTGTTGTAAAAAAATGCTTCCTTCCGATAAATTTTATACCATTTGAGAGCCTGTTTATATTCCTTAAAAACTGTGCCATGCTTGCAAGGAACCTGCATTTGTGGGATCTGCAGGAGTGCTGACCATGTGGCTTGAGTCCATGAAACATAGGACTACTTTTGCCAACTACTGTGAACTGCTGAGGCAGGTCAAGAAAGACAAAGAACAAACGCAAGGGTCATTAGTCAGAAGGAGTCATCTTGCATCATGACAACGCAAGGCCTCAAACAGCAGCCCAAATGGTGCAGACCCTCAATGAGCTGGGCTGGAAACTGCTCCCTCATCCCCCTTACAGCTCAGACCTTACCCCTTCAGACTTTCACCTTTTTGGTACCTTAAAAGCGTTCACGAGAGGCACCAAGTTTGAAAGTGTCAATGAAGTCAAAAGTGTTGTGAACGACTGGCTTAGACATCAGTCCGAAGATTTTTACGCTGAGGGAATATGGAAGCTTGTGCACAGATGGGAAAAGTGTTTGACAGTACTGGTAGACTATGTTGGAAAAAAAAAAGCAAGCTTCTATCTGTATTAGAATTCCTTATACCGAAAAATTCCCCTTATTCACTGAATGACCCCCGTATATAAACATTTTTAGGGGGCCATTAATTATTCACAGATTTTCGCTATTTATATGGTGGGGGCAGACTGTACTGTCAAATCCATCCATCCATCCATCCATCCATCCATCCATCCATCCATCATTACTCACAGTGATCTGGCACCACACACAGTGGAGGCCGGTCAGGCCCTGGTAACATTTGATGCTCCGGTGGCATCGGTCACATTTGGTAGGGGAGTTTCCCTCCATCCATACATGCTGCATAGCCTGGAGACACACACACACACACACACACACACACACACACAAGCAAGTTTCTTAAAAGTATAGTTACTATGTCTTGACATCTTCCCTGTACAAACATGAACAAAAAAACGCTCACTTTTTCCTTACCAAAAGGTGCCACTGGACAAATTTTGGAGTTTTTTCTGTAAGATTCAGAAAAAAAAACTAAAACCTTTTGGAGTATAGCAGGAGGTGGACCCCTTAACAAGTTTTTGTCATTGTTTTAGTTGTCGATTACTTTTCTGCCGCCCGAAGTACTCTGGCACCTTTATAAACATTATGAAAAGGTCTATGATGAATTACATTGACTTGTTAGTGCGTGCACTTACGTTGGTGTGCCTGCGAGACTTGGCGTAGGTGCTGATGCAGGCGGCGATGTCTTTGGACACACAACGCTCGTGCACCGTGTATTTGCATACTGTCCAAAAAAAAAAAAACCAACACACTTTTTAGTGGGAACATACGTGTAACATACGTGTACGTTAGCATAGTTGTGGATACCCACTCACAGGAGCAGCAGAGGCCCTGCTTGCGCACACCCAGTAGCATGGTGTGACAAAAGTTACAGTAGGCCGGTTTGTTGAAGTGCTTTAGGCGCCACACGTGCTGGCCGTCCTCCTGAACATTCTAGTGGGAGGCACAAAAATGACGAAATGAAGACAATTGATATGCTTGGCCCGTGAACCAGAAAACTGCAGACATACAGTGTCCATGCCGAGCAGAACCAGTAAGGGGATGGTGGTCAGGCCTCCTCGGATCCACTCTTCCAGGGTGACAGTGCCATCTCGATCGTAGTCGATCTCCTCCATCATTTCCTTCAGAATCTACGGCGGCAGAGGCAGAAGAACTGAGGCACACTTTCTACCTCACATTAGGCTTGGTAGAGATTTATATGTCAATATATAGTGCAATTTGCATAATAGCTAACGACTAGCATTAAAATGACCAAATGATTGGCAGTGGACACGTGGATGTGTTGTTGTTTTTTTTAAAATAATCTTGAATGTCCTTTAATTGAGTTTAGAAGACAGTTTGAGTTGGAAAAGCCCTCATTGCCATCTTTCAAATAGGACAAACCACCTAAATGACCAGCTTAATACATGTCAGAGACTCATTTGACCCATGTTATGGAGAAAACAGTACAACATTTGGATTTTGATCGCACAGATGGCAAATTTAGTTTAAAATTTGTTTGACACGTGTGACAGAGTGGAATGTTAAAATTGAAACAATGCTCGTAAAGTTGCTAAATGTTTCATGACTATTTCTATTTGCAAAATGTTATAAAAATCGAATGACTTGGAAGTCACTCAGTATCACAGAATTGTGAGAAATGTGCTTGGAGAGTTCCACTTTCCGAGACACCCAGAGGACACCTCATTAAGTACACCAGCATAATCAACCCCCCTGTGTAGTTATTTAAAGTGGCAATAAATTTGTGTGCTCTGCTGCTCACCGGCTGTAGCTCTGTCGAGTCCCACTCCAGATACTCGGCAACGTGTACCATCTGATTGATGATGCGGTCCAGCTCCTACCAAAGATCCCAAATAGGACAAAACAAAGCATTGTAGCACATGGATCACAACCGCTCACATCCAAACATGATGTAAAGACGCTACGATTTCCATAAGAGCAGCAATGTTCTGTTTATGCCTCGGAACCTGGCTAGCATTAAAATGGACTGACCATTACAAACGATCTTAATGTCAACATGGCGCCTGCCAACCGGCATCTATTCTTAGCTCAATGGGTAAGAATGGAAAGAAAAACTCACCGAACTGTCCAAGACGCCGTTGCCATCCGTGTCGTACAGCCGGAACATGACTGGAAGGAAAACGTAGAGAGAGCTCATTTTTCCTGAGTGACTAGGAATGTCGATCACAAGAAGAAATATTATCTCCACTGAATGGAAATGAATCTCTTCAACTTGCACCCAAGTTAAGTGGGGCTTTAACATGAGCATCACGTTATTGTGAGCCAGCTAGCTGGCCCTCTGAGGGGGATTTGAAACCCTGATTTGTTCAAGGAACTGTCCAGTAATTCGTTTCATTGGTCAGAACTACTGTACTCATCCTTAAGTTGACATGGCAGCAAAGAGAAAGGAAGAGATCCTCCCTGGCACTAGCTTCCCCCTCACGTCCGGGTCCTTCCTGCCTGTCACTCACACTCCAGCTTGTCCTCCGGCGTGCCGCGCTCCAGCAGGGAAAGGTAGCAGACGATATCCTTCAGGAAGACCACCTGTGGCACTGACTGGGGGGATCCTTTGTGTGGCGACGGGCTGCTCCGCAGCAATTGCTTCTCCGAGTGGCTTTTCTCTGTCAATGCACAATTTATTTTGAGATCAATCCACATATCAAACAGTCAGCCGGATGCAGCACAGTTGTGCAATCCCATTATTATTATTGTGCATTTTTCATGTAGCTCTTGTACTGGATCTCATTATATGTGTACAAGAAGATTATTTGAAAGACCTTCCCTTAGTTTAAATTTGATTCATGAGACACCATTACCATACATTAGAGACACAATATATCGTCAACTTCTTAAAATAATGACCTGAGTCAAATTTTGACAAATTTATTATTTTGCCTTCAACATCTCCTCAGTATGCCCACCACCTCTGTTAAAACATCCTCAGTTAAACAGATCATTCAATTCTAGGCCTGAAATGAAGTTATTAATACATAAAATATAATCAGGATGTGGTTCAGTTTTTCGTGTTTTCTGAAAAAAATGATATAGGCAATTATTTTAAGAGGGTGACAATATTCTCAATGACATCATTATCAACATCATGTGTGCGCTTCTTCTCTGTGTAATGTGCAACAAAATTTCTAACCCAGTGTCTAAATAGAATTTGACCATGAGGATTAAAATGAGTAGAATTGGAACATATAGACTGAAGATAAAATGGGTTTGTTCATCATGATTAAATTATGAAGGCTCCTTAAAAAAGCAGTTTTACAACTACCGTTTCCCCCTCACGTCCGGGTCCTTCCTGCCTGTCACTCACACTCCAGCTTGTCCTCCGGCGTGCCGCGCTCCAGCAGGGAAAGGTAGCAGACGATATCCTTCAGGAAGACCACCTGTGGCACTGACTGGGGGGATCCTTTGTGTGGCGACGGGCTGCTCCGCAGCAATTGCTTCTCCGAGTGGCTTTTCTCTGTCAATGCACAATTTATTTTGAGATCAATCCACATATCAAACAGTCAGCCGGATGCAGCACAGTTGTGCAATCCCATTATTATTATTGTATATTTTTCATGTAGCTCTTGTACTGGATCTCATTATATGTGTACAAGAAGATTATTTGAAAGACCTTCCCTTAGTTTAAATTTGATTCATGAGACACCATTACCATACATTAGAGACACAATATATCGTCAACTTCTTAAAATAATGACCTGAGTCAAATTTTGACAAATTTATTATTTTGCCTTCAACATCTCCTCAGTATGCCCACCACCTCTGTTAAAACATCCTCAGTTAAACAGATCATTCAATTCTAGGCCTGAAATGAAGTTATTAATACATAAAATATAATCAGGATGTGGTTCAGTTTTTCGTGTTTTCTGAAAAAAATGATATAGGCAATTATTTTAAGAGGGTGACAATATTCTCAATGACATCATTATCAACATCATGTGTGCGCTTCTTCTCTGTGTAATGTGCAACAAAATTTCTAACCCAGTGTCTAAATAGAATTTGACCATGAGGATTAAAATGAGTAGAATTGGAACATATAGACTGAAGATAAAATGGGTTTGTTCATCATGATTAAATTATGAAGGCTCCTTAAAAAAGCAGTTTTACAACTACCGTGACTCAGGAAGCTGCTGTGAAATTAGTCATTTTTGGGCCGAGAATAAAGAATACATGCCTGTGAGCATTGTCTCTCTATATGTATTGCTGCACCGTTTGTGTTAGTCGAAGAATCACTTAAATACTTTATAACACCGCCACATGGATGCTATTCATTGGATATAGAGTCTTGCATTCTTTGTTAGCATTAGTGAGGCTATGTGCCTGGTTTAAATACGCAAACTTTAACTGTCTTTGTTCTATGTGACGTGTGACTTCATCTATGTGACGTGTGACTTCATCTGGGAATGGCGGTAAACAGCTTTAGCCAATGGACGCCCCATATCTTGAAAAATGTGTCTCAAGGAAGTTTGTCATACATTCCAATGCACAAGTGTATTAAATAACATATATTAATGGAAGCACAATTTTAAACAATCACTGTGGCAGGTGCTCTAAAAATTGGCGAAGAGTCTGAAGATAAATTGCCTGGCTAACCTTGTGAGCGTTTCAGGGGTGATACTGGCAACTGAGCTGGGCCAGCATTGGGGGTCAGGGCATTATTGCTGCTCTGGAAGGGCTTGACCTGGATGCACGGAGAGCGGTGGGGCCCCCTGGGTGTGTGGGCCCCGGTTCTAGACCGCTGCGAGGAGGAGCCAGATGAACAAGGAGAGGTGGTGGGCCCAGTGCCGCAGGCAAGCTCTGGCGTGTGTCGACCCATCGCCGACAGGATGCTCTTACCATTCATGCCTTGGACACAAAAGGAAGGGGTCCTTTAAAATGGAAAAAAGTGGAACCCCTCAAGTCGAACACAAAGCCCTTAGTTGAGCTACAATAATGTTTTCTACTGGAAAATAATCATTTATTGGGTCAAATGGTCAACGTTACTCATTTTGTTTAGTAACGAGTAATGTTTTGAAATTTACAAAGGCATGGTGAATACTGTATGAGGGGTTTAAACGGGCATAATTCAGGATTACGTTGTATAATAAATTACTCCGTTGTTTCTTGTGTGTGTGTGTGTGTGTGTGTGTGTGTGTGTGTGTGTGTGTGTGTGTGTGTGTGTGTGTGTGTGTGATTCACTCGTGTGAAAAGGAGCATTGTAGTAGTGTTTGTGTGTGAGTGAGCGGTAATCCTGAATTATGTCCCTGACAGCCCCTCATGTAAGGCAAAGGTAAAGGCGAATACACCTTGGACTGGTTGCCAGCCAATCACAGGGAAATTCTCAATAGCTGTGCAAAATGAAGTTAACTACAAGACACACATTTTAAAAAAATGTTTCTTGTAGTTAACTTCATTGTATATGTACTGTATACCTATATGTAATGATAATCCATTGATGCTCACTGAACACATTTGGGGTGTTCGATTCTAGAGGTTCCTTTGACACAAAAAACAAGGAACATACGGTAAATTAACACAATGAAGCAAAGGAACATAACACAATGAAATTGCAAAGAGAAGAAACTCATCGGGGGAGGCAGGCGGAATTACAAAACTTGACTAAACAAATAGATTCCACAATGTTAAACAAACAAAACAAACAAAAATAAACAAACACCCATCAACTCAACAAACAGTATTGTTGGGTGGGGGAAGAGAAGCAGCTACAGCCAACCCGTCAAGGCAGGTCCGCTAGTACCTGTGATGGGGGCACAGGCCACCTCTGTGTGAATAGAGATACCAGCATCAATGGAGCAGGACTCTTTGAGAAGGAAACACATTGAGCAGCAATAAGACAACACTGATGCAGGATTATCCGTTTTAGTTCCAGTACTTGACGTTTTCCTCCACCTTAATTCCATCAACAGCACAGAAAACATGAAACGCTGCTTTTAATGAACGTTTGTTGTATCTTTAATGGCCTTTCTTCTTTACCTGACGACACCGAAAGGCGGACGACACCCTGAACTGGTTGGCAGTCAGTCACAGGGCACATATGGAGACGTACAACCAATCACACCCATACTGTCACTAAGTGGGAACCGACCCCAAGCTGTCCGCTCACAGCTCATGCGGGTGTACCAGTGCACCATCAGCGACTTCGTGGGTTATTTATAATTCACCAAACACCAGGTGGCAGTGCAGGCCGAAGCAACTGTCCATCCGTTCCACATTGAGGACTTGTCCTCATTAGGGTCACTGGTAAACTGGAGCCTATCCCAGCTGACTTTAAGAAAGACACCCTCCCTAATCACAGAGCACATATAGAAGAACATTCACATCTTGGGACAATTTAGTCTTCAGTTAACCCCGCATGCATATATTTAGACATACAATCTCCAGAGAAGCAGACAGGAGCCGGATTCAAAATCAGAATTGTGAGCCAGGCGTGCCAACCTTGAGGGTACTGTGCTGCCACCTGAAACAATTGTCACCAATCTCCTCTACTGAAGCTATTTATAATTTTACATATTATTCACTTTAGTCCACATAAAACTGTAACAAAAATCTACACAGGAAGTAGACTCAATTACAAAAAAAAGTATTTGCAATTGTTTACGAGTATGTTTGATATTCTATTAAGTTATAAAATCATCAATGTCATATAATCGATATAATAAAAATATCAAATGAAGTTTTTAAAAATTAAAAATTCATAGGCTTTGCAAAAATTAACATACTGCTACTAATAATACTAATATTGATTACGAACACTTCGAATTAGTAAAAACGCTAATATTTGCAAATAATCGTGCAAATTTAATAATAAATGCAAACTTTTTAAACAACAATGATACATCTAAGTAATTAAAATATTGAAAATAACAACAAATATATCATCAAGCAAAACCGGTGGGGGAGAGGGAAGTCTAGGCTTCCCTGCTCAGGCTGTTGACCCCGCAGTAGAGAATGGATGAATGGTGCCATTTAGTACTCATGAAAATCCTGTAAATCTCATATGAAAGTAATATCCCTTATGGGTTCTTGTTCCACACCATCCCTTTAACAGTGACTGAAATTAAAAAAGGTCAACTGAATTGTTCCCTATTTTTTGGCTATTATTCTTGCACTTTTATTTCAATACATCTATGCATCCATCCTTTTTTTTTTTTTTTTTTTTATCTGCTTTTCCTCACAAGGGACGCTGGAATGGGTGTGCTGGAGCCTATCTCAGCTGTCTTCGGGCAGTAGGCGGTGGACACCCTGAACTGGGAACACATGCAAACTCTACACAGGAAGACCGGATCTGAGATTTGAACCTACAACTTCAAAGCTGTGCAGAATACGTGCTAACCACTAACCCACTGTGGTTGTGAATCATTCAGTTAATAGTTAATATTGTTTTTGTTCACTATTATCATTATTTTGTTTCTTTTACTTAACTAGGAGTGACGATCATTTGGAAGCCCCATTTAAGTTGATAAATGTTGTCCCAGGCCAGGTTGACGGTTACGCGTTCAAGTGTCGCGTTGTATACTGTATGAAGAATTTATAAAATAAATGTGAAAAGAGCTCACCCAGTAAGCTTCCTGCTGCTCGACAACGGTCAGGCGAGGCAGCTCCCGTCTTGCTCTTGAAAGAGGTGAAGAGGTGCTGACACAGCTCTTCTGGGATGTCGTTCTCCAGGTAGGTGGCCATGAAGAGACGGAAGCCCTCGTAGTCGATTGGCTGCATGAGAGGAATATATTTTTCTTCAATCATGGCAAACTTAATTTTGTTGAATATAAAAAATATAAATAAAAACATATTTTGGTCTCAGCCTGTGTGGAATAAAGTCAATTGAACGAATGAAACAATAGCAAGACAATGAGCAATTGTTGCCAGATGGAGCTTCTGGAAATGCATTATACCAAACACACCGTTAAATGGACCTATTAATAAGTACACTGAATGGACCCAAGCATTGGGATGCACCTCTTAAATAACAATCACAGGTTGGATTTGGTCACTTCTTAATTCACTGTCTTTGGAAAAGGCTCTTGTCTTTTCCAAGTGCAAAAAGGGATTGATACATGAGTATGGTGTGGAACAAGAACCCATAAGACAAACACGGAATGGCCATTATACAGTATGGTGGTAAATTGGGTTCCTCGTGAAAATGGTTTAAGTCAATTTATTCCATCTATATACTTTGTGCAAATTTCATATCCTGTCGGTGGAGTGACTCCCTGTACTTTTATCCATATAGCTTGTGACTTTAGTTCCTCAGGGAAATGTTTTAAGTCCACTCACTTGCTCCATAACTGGTTGCACTTCTCACTTTCTGTATAAGTGGGTTGTGTCCCAATACGTATTTTCATAGACTGTATGAGTGCAATGCTTGAGGACCATTAATTTTTTTGCACTTTTCATTTCCTGTAGGTGAAGTCTGTCCCAATGCTTTTGTCAATTTAGTGTACATTGTTTGAGTTTCTATGTTAATGTAGTCTTCCGATGCAGAAAAGCATGAAATTGTGTGGCAAACAGTAAAACAATAATGACCTAGGAGCGCAACAAAAAATGGAGAGTGGGTCTAAATGGTAGCCCTCATGCACGATGAATACCTTAAACAAATAGAATACGTGTCACAAACGGCTGAAGAATTGTTGTCGGAGTTCCCACTGTGGCGCATAATATTAACACCAATTAGTAATGCATTGTCAATCGTTGCATGTACTGTATTGGGCCAGTAAAGCCTCCCCCCTGCTGCCACTCACTGATGTCGGGTTATGCTGAGCAGAACGTTGTGAATGTTCACAGCCAATGTACATGCAACCCACTGACAGAGAGACCAAATCCACCCAGCATGCACCCCCAGCACCACCTGGGTCAAGCCTTACTTTGTCGAGAACATCGCGCTGCTGTTTTATGTGTGCATAGATAGCAAGCAAGGGAAAGAAGGACAAAATTATTGAAGATAAATGTTTCCACCAGCTATTCCAGTCAAAATATATTATTAAAAAATGCCCCAAAAAAGTCCAAATCTAAGCAGAGATGTTCACAGGCAATATTGTAAAATAATCAGACCAATCCAGAAGAATGCACAAAGGCCGAAAGACAAAGGTAATATACAACTGAATGAGTATTTAAAACGCATCTCGTGTCATACAATATTTAAAACTATGACAGTTTCGGATTGTGACATCGGCTACAGGAATGAAGAGCTGTAGTTTCAATTTATTTCAAAGGGGATAGTAAATAAAGGTGCAATCTTGAGAATGAAACAAATTAAACTCATAAGTAAAAGCCCAGCAGTGTTTCATAAACTCTGAGAGATGGAAATCACATGGGTGCCTTGTATTTTAATTAAATATTATTCCATGAGTTCTATGATAATGTCCATCAAAACATCAAAGGATCCATCCGCTGCACACCAAACAAGGTAAAGTGGATCAAGTTGTGCACTTTTGGATTTGGAATGGAAACAAGTGGCTACGCGATGGGTTCAGACCCCCGTCATTCACGAAACATCTTCCCCTCAACTTGCCGCTGTTGGTTTAACCCCGCCAGCTCCCAAAGAGACCACCACCGCCACTCTTCTTTCCTTTTTTGGTAATACCCACCAGCAGATTTTAATTTGCCGTGCATCGTGCGATAAGTCCACACCACACATGAACACACAACTGCAGCAGTAGAAACGGAAGAAGCTGTGTCGATTTTATTATTTTTTTCCCCCATAAATGGATCGCTAGAAAATCAACATTAAGTTGTGGAAATTGTCTCTATTTCACTTTTTTTTTTTTTTGCACGTGTGTTGTTTTCATTTTCAAGATAAATTGAAGTTGAAAAGCAGTCTTTTTTTCCACTGGCTTCTGCGTGGTGAAATCTGTGGACAGCTAACTTTGGTTGCTTTACCGCAATGCAAGGTGATGATGTCATGTTAGCGAACAGGATTTGCATTCTGCCTGCTCAACTGGTCTCTATGGGCCAGATTTAGTCATGTTCATGTTCATGTCAACTTTATTGTCAAATGTGCTACATGTACAACATACAGGACAGATGAAATTTCTTTCCTCAGGAGAGAGAGGAGCCGCTGCGGGTGCCCGCGCCGCCATCAAAATAATTTTATACTGTATATTAATGTTTATTTGTTGTTATTGATTCGTTTTTTTAAGACACTATTTCTGTGTCACGTTTTTCACTTTTTGCGGTTTAGGTCATATTATGTGGAGGGGATTCTCAACTGTATTACGAGAATTTTGTTTTTTTCCCTTTTCTACGAAACATTTTTTCAACTTCCTCCCAAATATTCTGAATTAGTTCGAGTGCGAGAACAGAATGTGAACTTTCGGCGAGGAAAAAGTATGAGTAACAGCACCAAAAAAAACTTGGACTTAACATGTTAATGCAGCTGAACGCTTCATGCAAGTGTTGTTGCGCTGCAGTGCGCGCCCAAAAAGTCCCACCCCACTCCCAAAGTCTGGCCCCCCCTGCCGCTAGCGTCCCACCATGATGGTTCATGGACACTGGGGTGGACAACAGCATGTATATCAGTGATTCGCAGCTAACAAAATTGTGGAGCCCCATTAAAAATCAAGAGGGTTCTTCATGACATGAGCAGTCACCAAGATCGCCTGAATTTGACACTAACTTGACCTCGGCACTCTCAGTCGCAGTGTCAGATATATGGTGTTCTTGTTAAGAAAAAACATCATTTACAAATCCCGAAAAAAGATTCCTCATCTGATATTTTTAATTTCTTTCCTTCGCTTTGAAATGCCTTTAAATCTTTTGAGTTGCAAATGTGCTTAAATATCGTCACTATACGGTACATTCTTTTAGACATTTTAACCCTTTCATGCACACTGTTATCAGGTTTGATAACATGACAAACATGTCCACTGTAGTCACCGCTGTCCCTGAAAGGCTTAATAATCTACTTTTGCTCTCTCCGAGCTGCAAATGTCTTTGGCGTTCTCTTTGTTAATGCTTTTAGATGTGCTTATGGTTGTGTGAAGCACATTGAGTTGTTCTGTGTATGAAATGGGCTCGATAAATAAAGTTGTCTTGCTTCACCTCAACCGTTCATGATCTTTCAGTCTATTCACGCCTCCTCTTGGTGGAAAGTTGACACTACAATCAGTGAAATTTTCCACGTCGGTTTGCACGTTTTCAGTGCCCAAGTAATCGATGGAATAGTCGATAGTATACTGTAATCGATTCCAAAAGAGTCATTTGTGCCAGCCTACTTCTCACAAAACAATGAACAGCCGGACACATGCATTTAAAAGTTTCGAAATGGTCAAACTGAGTTTACCTGTAAAGGTGAGAGTGTATTTTAGCTTCAACCAGAAATTTCAAAGTCAAATACCCCTAACTTATGCAGGTCGTGTATGTGCTGCTTTGGCCTCAACCGGCTTATGTAGATATATATTAATCAAAATGAACAGTGTTCTTTTTCAGAGTGTACTTCAGCTAAATGTCTTGAAAGTGAATGTGACATTCAGTGGTTAAATATCACCAAAAAATCCAAATATATACAAGAGATATGTAATAAAAATGTCAGAAACCCAATAAAATATGAAAACCCGCTCTATGTGGTTGCGTGCTTCAGTCCTGCATGTCTTTGTAGTGATAGTATTCACATAATCCCACACTTCCTGTCTGCAACACCTTGCTTCTACGTGACCGACATCGCTGCCAAGCACGGATGGCCATGACACGTTTGCATAGTTTGCATTTGGAGAGGGCACAACATATCTAATTGAGCTAGTCTGGGGCATCCAAACTGATGGAAAAAGGGGCCGTTGCCTGTCTAAACCAGGGGTCAGCAACGCAAAATGTTGAAAGAGCCATATAGGACAAAAAAAAAAACAAAATACAAATATGTCTGGAGCCGCAAAAAAATAAAAGCCTTCTATAAAACTTACAATGAAGGAAACACATGCTGTATGTATGTAGGAGACTGCACTGTCTCAGAATTATTTATTCCTTTGTTGTGTGTTCACAAACGCCCCCATAGAATTTATTTTGCGATTTCCTCGCTTGATTTTTTGTTTTGGTGCATTATTTTCGCTTTTCTTAGTGTCAGTGAAATCATCATGAATTTCCGTTTTTCGGAGGCTGTCTTTGAACCCCTCTCGAGTTGAACGAGAAAGAGAGAAGGCACCGAGTCGGACGCAGACGTCTCTGTGTTTGTCGAGACTGTTAAAAGCATAAATAAAGTGTACGTTTTAAAAAAACCAACACCACAGCTCTCCTTTTTCGGAGCTGCAACGTGTATCTATATCTATTTGAGCTATATTAGCCTACTATCAAAATCTTTTTCCATTTTCAAATATTTTTATAAAGCTCCAAGGAGCCACTAGATGTCGCTAAAGAGCCGCATGCATCTCTAGAGCCGCATGTTGCCAACCCCTGGTCTAAATGATATGTACCTATGCTGGTTGAGTGGATCATTTGACCACATGGCAATAACTATAATCATCTTGCATCCATGGCAGGAAAATGAAAGCCTCCGTGTAATTTATCAAACCTCTTTCCAAGTCAACAGGGTTCGCGTGAAGAAAAAAAGACTCTTAATAGTTTATTGGTCTCTTTATGTCACACTTTATGCGCAAGGCAGAAATTGGGAATCAGAAGCCCAACAACCAGGGCTTTCCCCCGATTCGGTGATGAATCAAATTGTGATTCGAATGGGCTTGGAGAAAACAATCAGCGAATCATAATTGTCGGACTTGGATAAGAGCGACTCTTAGACTATCATATTACTTTGAGTCGTTGAGTCATTCTGACAAGAGCTGTGACTGTGGCCACCCTGTATTTACTTTTTAAAAATTCAAAATCATTCAGGATTTTTAGCTTGTGTTTATGGCCAATGCCATTTTAATTTACTGTGCATAGCTTCGGTGCAAGTTTTATTCAGCGAAAGGACACGCTCGTTGAAAGAGCTTGTCAGCTAACTTTTAAATTGTACTAGCCAGTGACTATTTACAACCTAGGGTTCGACGCAGCAGCCACTACACGTCAGTGTACTCTCTGGTTCAATCGATAGCTTCGAAATCTAAGGCTTCGAAAAGCACTTTGGGAACCGTGTGGTGGCGCTCAAGCACTAATTTGTGCCCTCCATTCATCATTAACTATTTTGATCTAATGGGATTTTTGGATGATGACATATCTTTATTTCGTAAAGATACAAAGAGTAACCATTTGATTCCATTCAGAAGTCATTCATTACTGTCAACACCAGAATAATAGTAATAACGACCAAGAATAAGAACTGGAATGTTCGCCAGGAAATTACTCTAAAAACACTTCCGATATGGATTATCATGGGACAAGTGGATTTAACACATTCCACAAATGAAATGGTACCTTGAATAACGAGTTGAAATGTTCCCCAATGAATCTCTTAACTCAATTTACATGTATAGCAAATCAATATTCTCCATTGAAATTAAATGAAATTCCATGAATCTGCCTGTATCCATTTTCCAAAATAACCACAACTTTAAATGTGAAATGTGTAAAAACCAAAAACACCATTGCATTATATGACATCAAACCATCACATAACGGACTAAAAGAGAGAGTAGAGAAATAAACAGATATTCTAAATCGTAATTAAAGCCAGAAGTCACAACAACTGTGTGCCCTGAGCTCTGTGCCTTTAAAAGGGGCATGACTTAGTCAATCAACTGATGCGTCACGTCAGGAGTAAGGCTTGCTATTTACTGTGTGAGCAATGTGAATTTTGGCCAACGAAAAGTGCTTGCGAGTCCTTTCATTTTGTGTTTCTGTGTTTTCGTACTGTTTTGGAACGGTATCAGTCACTGTCACTCTTCTCTTTGTTGGGAGATTGTGCTGACGCACAAGAAGGCATTCTCCAAGTGTCCACTTCACAGATCACTTCAGTGATCACCGTGACCAACTTAACATCATCCGCAAGTGGAGATGTTCTTGCACTTCTTTATAAATGTACCCTCCTCCTGCATGGACTCCAGCCATGTAGACGGTAGTACCTCTCCTGTACTGAATTTAAAGGGAATGAGAGGCGCTGCCTCCATTGCCAGTTGTCAGCCGTGTTCATGCCCACAACGGCACAGACGCCCGTTTGTCAGTGCGCTCATCGGCAAGAATACAAAAAGAAAGACAACTCCACGCTTTGCACTCGACTTGCACTGGGCACAAAAATAGGGCCCTTGGTGACACTTATCCAATGAAGTGCAGAGGGAAGATCTGACGAAGCAGGCCCTGGGCAGTAAAATATTTACTTTACTTCACTGGGTAGACAGGCACTCCAGAGACCCAACTATACGAGCATATAAAAAGTTGATTTTCCATAAGACTTTCCCTTAACACCAATGGCGTTCTGGCTGACTAATTGGAGCACGGCATCAATTAGAGGGACAGCCAGTATTTGATGAATTACAGTGCCATATGTTGGAAGCTTAACCACCAGAATAGATTCCTTGAGTGAAGATGGAGCAGAGGATCGTATATTGTTTTACTGTATCTTAAATGTCATTGCTACAATATGACCGGTAGTGAGCTTGCTTTGCCGCTATAGTTGTAACTTCAGCAGCAGGTTGTATGGTTGATCAATTGTAATGGTGCAAAGAAATAATGTGGGTGTGTGGACACCGTCTCATTTACCCTCTCATTAGTCTCAAAGAGTGATCCACCAGGCAAAAAAAAAAAACATTGTTTTTTGCCACTCCTTTTTGAAACGAGACAGGAGACGCCTCCTTTGTCGCCGTTTCACTTGAAGGCAACCACTGCGCCTGCTTGCACCGCACGATGACTCATGCATGCACGCATTCGCAAATTGATGGACAACATAGAGCAAAGTCAGAATTAGCCATTGTGGCGCCAGGTGAGCCCACATGGACGTTAAGTCTGTCTGACCCACACAGAGCCAAAGAGAGCGCTCCAGTCATTCATCAAGCCAACGCAAAAGCGGAATAAAAGAAAAGATCGGACAGCAAGATCAAGCAGACGTAATCGTGACAACAAACACAAAAGTTGTTTTGGAACTAGAGTGCTTTAAGTGGAAAAAAGTGTCGTACGCCCAGTATTTCACTGTTGTCGTTGATTAATTAATCAATACAGAGATCATATCAATCAATAAATAAGTACCGGCACATAAATAAATGAATCTTGGTCAATCAGAAGTGCTAACGTTACTGCTTGCTGGCTGCTCTTCACCTGCAAGATTAACGTGTCGTCATGTGTCGTCATCACCCACTTCATCAGCAGTCCGAATTCCCTTTGGGGCCTTTTGGAGCCACGCCATCATTTATGGGCTCAACTGTTTTCAACCTTTTTCAGCTACACACTCAACTCGTGGGATTGCCCCGCGAAGGACAGGCATGTGGTGTGTAGCAGTTAGTAATGCAACGGATCCAAAAACTCAAGTTTGAGATCATGGATTTGAGTCACGCATCGGATCATTGTTCAAATCAAACAACAACAAAAAAAGATAAATAAAGATACATTTTGCCTGTTACATGAAAAAAAAACCACACACACGAAATGTCATATTAGATTTTAAATTTTAAGAACACAACTTTAAGTGCAATACAAGGCAGGATAACTTGTTTTACACATGGACCGTGAATGAAAAAAAACTGCAATTTTCTTCCTTTCTCAACAAAGAGAGTGAATTACAAACTATATGTCCACCAGTGGCGATTGCTCTCGGACTGCAAGGGAAGCTCGGCTTCCCCTAAAATGTCAAAGAATAAGTGATCAAATATATGACTGAAAACTTCATTGTGTGTACATGTCATTGACTAAATATGCGCTACAACATGCTCAACTTTTGTTCCGAATCAGCTTCTTCTTACTGGTTACGACGCGACTCCCTTCTCATTCATTCCCGCAGCTTCGCTGTGCTTTAAACGGTGGACGCCCGAGCGTCCGCAGAGCTTCCATTGCCCGGACGCCGGGTGTCTAGAGAGTTCAGGGTAGGTTTTCCCAAGGCATTGAAATGAGACGAGTCATTGGATAAATGATGGATTTGTCTCATTCTGTTCTGAGTTGAACTGGAGACTTCTAGTAATCTCGAATGGCAACACTCTCTTTGTTGAAAACGACTAGTGACAGATGAATCTTTTATTTCTGGTGTGTTTTATTGTAGTTGCTTGTGTTCTCAAACTGACTTATATCACCACAGTTAAGAACCTGGAAAAGACGCCTTGTTGGTATGCCAGGGTCGCAGATCATTTTCTTGAAAAAGAACAGAGTAGAATTCACGTAGAAATAAACAGACACATTTTATGATGTAGCCCGAAATTGAGCTTTCCCTTCTTGACAGACCAGCATCCGCCACTGATGTCCACATCATTGAAAACGAAGAAAAGATAGAAAGCAAAGCACCAGCCCTCGAACTACTTGCTGTTGCCACCTGGGCGCTCGTCGCTAGCACCTAGCTGTTTGGTACGAACGGTGGAGACTTGTGCCACATTATTTCTATAAATCTCGGTCCACTGTTTACAATTTCAAATGACAATCACAATGCCCTATTACCGGTGAGCTATTTTTAGATTAGCCCCTCAGGCTACTGATGTGGTCCTTGGGGGCACCACGTTGGTGAGCCCTGCTCTGGAACCCTCCCTGCTATTGGCGCTCATATATTTAAGTGACCTTATATAGCCACATTAAAAAGCATTAAAATGGCAACAACCACCATTCCAGACCAGAGGTCAATGAAATCCACAGCTCCTAATTGCTAAAAGCTGGGAACTCACACCCATGTCACCTCTTTCCACAAATCACTTACACAATTTAATGACTCATTTATGAGACAAACAAGAGAGTTAAGGTGACGTTTGTGTGCACGCACCTGTTCAGGATTGTATTTGGAGAGCACACCTTCGCCATGGAATTCCTCCAGAACATCCTTTAACTTTTTTGTGGAGTCTGGAGAGAAAAGAGGAGGAAAATAACCTTGTAACTCAAGGCACGACAAGCAGGCTCCATCAGACAACATACTGGTATATTTATTCGTAACGTGCCAGATAGCTTTCATAGAACAGAGAACCATATATTGTAACTTAAAGGAGACAAAACGACAAGGGCTCCCGTGTTTAGGGCAATTTTTCATCAAAATACCCTAAGGATCAAGAATTATGCTATTACAGTTTTTGAACACAGCATATTTCTTGCCATGTTGTAAATGATTCATTTATGGGGCTGATCTGTCTCATCCAGTGTGCCAGGCCTCATCCTGCCCCATATTCTTCATCTGTTTCGTGAGAATGACAACCAGTTGGCTGGATTCTGCCAGTGAGTTCCTGCCAGCATTTGGCTCTCTCCTCTTCAGCTTTGCTTGGAGGCCTGCTACTTGCTTCTACTAGCAAAACCAGAGCCCAGAGTGTTGAAAACAAGTAGATGCCTTTAAATTAAATTAATGAAGGCTTAATTAATTTTACATGTTTGATTTGTAGTAATTCGTTTATCTTGTAAAACTGCATAACAGCTGAAAAATACATATATGTATTAATATACATTTCTCTTCTGTGGCAACATTTTTAACACAGAGTACGTCCATGCTGGGTCTAATGAGATGTGATGTGTATATACTCACTGCCGGACAACAGAAACACATTTGACAAAAAAAGGGAAATAATGCCATAGCATGAAAAATATTTGTAAGGGGGTAACCAGAAACCACAAACAAGGTGCACGCTGGCACCTATATGTATTAATATACATTTCTCTTCTGTGGCAACATTTTTAACACAGAGTACGTCCATGCTGGGTCTAATGAGATGTGATGTGTATATACTCACTGCCGGACAACAGAAACACATTTGACAAAAAAAGGGAAATAATGCCATAGCATGAAAAATATTTGTAAGGGGGTAACCAGAAACCACAAACAAGGTGCACGCTGGCACCTCATTCCACAATTTTTACAAAGTGTGTACTTGCGCACGTTTTGTTGAGCCCCCGGTGTGCACAAGGACAAGCAAGTGTGCAGTGGACCTTTCATGGACAACGGGCTCAGTTAGAAGCAGCTGTAGCTCAATCCAAACTGTGTCAAAGCTTTCAGGACCTGGATTTACCATCTCTAACGAGAAGTTGTTAACAGTTTGAGAGACACACCACACAGATGGACATTAAAAACCAATGCTGTGCTGAGGATTTTTAACAAGCCAGAGGTCGGAAATGAGCTAACCTGCCCAAGGGAGGATCTGTCCTACCTTTCGAACCTTCGACAGTTAGTTATTATATTAAATTCCTTTGTAAAATTAACGCAAGAAAAATCAAGTATTCTAATCGTATACAATGTAATTTAAAAAGTACAGATTTATTTATCATGTTGAATAAATAGGCCACTTGTGAGATCCTAAACACTAATGTATAATAAAATCCATAAGATATCAAAAATCAGTGTGACAATTTGTCAGGAGCGAGGTACTGTCACACTTTGTGGCACAATATGGGATTGCTAATTTATCACTCTTTTGTGCCTTATTTCCTATCTTCTGTGAAATAAAGATGTTATTCAAAACATTTTTCGAACCCTTTTCTTCACACTATAAATAGCCATGTTGTAAAAGGAGCATAGCGTGATATGATTCGACTACAGAGTGAGATGTATTACACTAGAAAACATCCATTGACGCTTAGTTACACTTTCTCTTTGCTTGTCTCTTTTGTGTGACCTTGCTGTATGCATTTCCTTTTCATAAATCTAATTTATTGATGTTTTCAAGTCCCATTAAAGCATAAAGAATAAGCACGGTGGATGACTGGTTGTCACATCCACCTCACGGTTCAGGGGTTGTGTGTCCATGTGAATTTTGAACAGTGGTGAACCGTCAGGCTAAGAAAAGACCTTGCCTAAACATTATCAGGAACACTGACTGAGCTGTATGACAGAAATCTGAATATTTGTTCCATAAAACTGAAATTACTTTACTCCTAACAGATGCACTGCTTCCAGTCCATAGATGTGAACGTTAGATTTTTTTTTTATATTTTTGTCTAATGCCTATAGCAGCGGTGCCCAATCAGTCGATTGCAGTTGACCTGTAGTCTGCTGCGAGGGATGTAGGGGGGAAAAAAAAAAAACTGTCTGTGTGTGTTCTTAATATTTATGTTTTTGTGTTCATGTAGACTGCACCAGAAGCACCTGTATAATTTTGATCTTCACACAAAAAAAAAAAAAAAAATAGAATACGGCATTGTCAAAAAAGGGAATCTGGAGCACCAGGAGAAGCATTTTAAAATGGTACACGCGAGTGACGCTAGTGATATTTCTGCACTTAACATGCTGGAAAAATGCATCGCTGCCTCCGTGTCAGGTCCCCCACGAAGGTAGGCAGTGATTTCCTTTTCACAAACTCAGTCTTGTTTTGTATCTAGTTTATTTTTCGGTTATGATCATGTTAGGGTCTGATTTGGCTGTTGCTCATAATGGTATGCACGTGCGTTAACGGTTCAGTAATGGGATGGTTGCTTGAAAAATCGATCTTCAGTCAGAAAAGCTTGGGGACCCCTGACCTAAGGCTTCTGAATCAGTAGTAATGCAATTAGCAATGCAACTGATTCTTGAGCCAATCAGTTTTCAAATTCGCCTCATCAGGTCAGCTAACTGGCCCACAATTACATCAGCATTTTTGGGTCCACTGATTGGTTGGTCAGAGTAAATCCATTTCGAGTAGTAAAACGTACACTGCAAGTTACACTTATAGTAATACATTAGACAATCATTATTCCAAATGAGTGTGATTCATCCTCCGTCCTTTTATGATGTTTGGTCACGTTAATAGATAAATATTCCTGATGGAGTCCTTCAGGTTAGGTGGTTTAAGTTGGGTAATTCATCACCCAGGTGATAAATATACCATCTGCCGCTGATGCAGACAGATCAATCTTTTGTAAGATGACTGCAGTGTCTCACTAATCAGACATCTATGCTCAGTAAGCTTAGACAGTGACTCTCTCAGGGAATGATGAATGGATACTGATAACAGGTAATAAACCTCCATGTTTTCCGGACAAGGACAAGAAGAGGAGTGCAGGCACATTCTCGTTTGACTAACAAATCGGCCACAAGGCCAGCAGGTGAAAGTACACTGTTCAGTTTAGTGCATGAAACAACAACAAAAAAAGATAAATAAAGATACATTTTGCCTGTTACATGAAAAAAAAACACACACGAAATGTCATATTAGATTTTAAATTTTAAGAACACAACTTTAAGTGCAATACAAGGCAGGATAACTTGTTTTACACATGGACCGTGAATGAAAAAGACCTGCAATTTTCTTCCTTTCTCAACAAAGAGAGTGAATTACAAACTATATGTCCACCAGTGGCGATTGCTCTCGGACTGCAAGGGAAGCTCGGCTTCCCCTAAAATGTCAAAGAATAAGTGATCAAATATATGACTGAAAACTTCATTGTGTGTACATGTCATTGACTAAATATGCGCTACAACATGCTCAACTTTTGTTCCGAATCAGCTTCTTCTTACTGGTTACGACGCGACTCCCTTCTCATTCATTCCCGCAGCTTCGCTGTGCTTTAAACGGTGGACGCCCGAGCGTCCGCAGAGCTTCCATTGCCCGGACGCCGGGTGTCTAGAGAGTTCAGGGTAGGTTTTCCCAATGCGTTGAACGGAGACGAGTCATTGGATACAAACTGGTTTTTGTCCCGCCCACGGACGCCCGGCGTCTCTGGGAGTCTATGGACAGTGGGCGTGTATCGGCGTGAGCTTTCTGCATGAGGATTGGATGATCTGTCTGAGGCGGAATCTCGTTATGATTGACAGTAAAATGAGCCAATCAGCGATCGTTTGGTGTAGGCATCCGTGGGAGAATTTTTCAATTCTCATTCTGTTCTGAGTTGAACTGGAGACTTCTAGTAATCTCGAATGGCAACACTCTCTTTGTTGAAAACGACTAGTGACAGATGAATCTTTTATTTCTGGTGTGTTTTATTGTAGTTGCTTGTGTTCTCAAACTGACTTATATCACCACAGTTAAGAACCTGGAAAAGACGCCTTGTTGGTATGCCAGGGTCGCAGATCATTTTCTTGAAAAAGAACAGAGTAGAATTCACGTAGAAATAAACAGACACATTTTATGATGTAGCCCGAAATTGAGCTTTCCCTTCTTGACAGACCAGCATCCGCCACTGATGTCCACATCATTGAAAACGAAGAAAAGATAGAAAGCAAAGCACCAGCCCTCGAACTACTTGCTGTTGCCACCTGGGCGCTCGTCGCTAGCACCTAGCGGCTAGCTGTTTGGTACGAACGGTGGAGACTTGTGCCACATTATTTCTATAAATCTCGGTCCACTGTTTACAATTTCAAATGACAATCACAATGCCCTATTACCGGTGAGCTATTTTTAGATTAGCCCCTCAGGCTACTGATGTGGTCCTTGGGGGCACCACGTTGGTGAGCCCTGCTCTGGAACCCTCCCTGCTATTGGCGCTCATATATTTAAGTGACCTTATATAGCCACATTAAAAAGCATTAAAATGGCAACAACCACCATTCCAGACCAGAGGTCAATGAAATCCACAGCTCCTAATTGCTAAAAGCTGGGAACTCACACCCATGTCACCTCTTTCCACAAATCACTTACACAATTTAATGACTCATTTATGAGACAAACAAGAGAGTTAAGGTGACGTTTGTGTGCACGCACCTGTTCAGGATTGTATTTGGAGAGCACACCTTCGCCATGGAATTCCTCCAGAACATCCTTTAACTTTTTTGTGGAGTCTGGAGAGAAAAGAGGAGGAAAATAACCTTGTAACTCAAGGCACGACAAGCAGGCTCCATCAGACAACATACTGGTATATTTATTCGTAACGTGCCAGATAGCTTTCATAGAACAGAGAACCATATATTGTAACTTAAAGGAGACAAAACGACAAGGGCTCCCGTGTTTAGGGCAAATTTTCATCAAAATACCCTAAGGATCAAGAATTATGCTATTACAGTTTTTGAACACAGCATATTTCTTGCCATGTTGTAAATGATTCATTTATGGGGCTGATCTGTCTCATCCAGTGTGCCAGGCCTCATCCTGCCCCATATTCTTCATCTGTTTCGTGAGAATGACAACCAGTTGGCTGGATTCTGCCAGTGAGTTCCTGCCAGCATTTGGCTCTCTCTTCTTCAGCTTTGCTTGGAGGCCTGCTACTTGCTTCTACTAGCAAAACCAGAGCCCAGAGTGTTGAAAACAAGTAGATGCCTTTAAATTAAATTAATGAAGGCTTAATTAATTTTACATGTTTGATTTGTAGTAATTCGTTTATCTTGTAAAACTGCATAACAGCTGAAAAATACATACAAATATGTATTAATATACATTTCTCTTCTGTGGCAACATTTTTAACACAGAGTACGTCCATGCTGGGTCTAATGAGATGTGATGTGTATATACTCACTGCCGGACAACAGAAACACATTTGACAAAAAAAGGGAAATAATGCCATAGCATGAAAAATATTTGTAAGGGGGTAACCAGAAACCACAAACAAGGTGCACAAGGGGCGTCCGTCAATAACGGACTGACTGACCTTCCTTCAGTACCGATGGAATGGCCACCTCATCAAACTTTAATGTGCAGAAACAGAACATGGAGTGTGAGAAAAAAAAAAGTGAGTGCCCCTAAAAACAATGAAATCAAGTACAGACAGCAGTTCACACACTATGCTATGCGAATGCAGCTCATGGACACATTGCTAAATTTAAACATTACCCCACACATTGAGCATCAAAGTACTGAATGTGCTGCTTATCAGAATCATAGCTGTTAGATAATGCTAATCGCTGTATTCAATACAATTCTGCTCACTTTGCATGAAGCCACCTCGAGCTTATACACTGTTTGAGAAATGAGCAAATAACTGGAGTTACTTGAATGTTTACTTTCACACTTGATGGGTGGGTATGCATTCAGAAGCCCAACTTGTCAGGTTCAGAACCGAACGTAATGTTTTGTACAACTGTGTGTGTGTGTTAATAATATATATTTCTGTGCTCGTCCGTGTATGTATGCTTGCACATGAGGTAACGGGTTGATTGTTGGAGGGACTGGTTGCTTGAAAAATCGATCTTCAGTCAGAAAAGCTTGGGGACCCCTGACCTAAGGCTTCTGAATCAGTAGTAATGCAATTAGCAATGCAACTGATTCTTGAGCCAATCAGTTTTCAAATTCGCCTCATCGGGTCAGCTAACTGGCCCACAATTACATCAGTATTTTTGGGTCCACTGATTGGTTGGTCAGAATAAATCCAGTTCGAGTAGTAAAACATACGCTGTGAGTTACACTTACGGTATTAATACATTAGACAATCATAATTTTAAATGAGTGTGATTCATCCTCACGTCCTTTTATGATGTTTGGTCACGTTAATAGATAAATATTCCTGATGGAGTCCTTCAGGTTAGGTGGATTAAGTTGGGTAATTCATCACCCAGGTGATAAATATACCATCTGCCGCTGATGCAGACAGATCAATCTTTTGTAAGATGACTGCAGTGTCTCACTAATCAGACATCTATGCTCAGTAAGGTTAGACAGTGACTCTCTCAGGGAATGATGAATGGATATTGATAACAGGTAAATAAACCTCCATGTTTTCCGGACAAGGACAAGAAGAGGAGTGCAGGCACATTCTCGTTTGACTAACAAATAGGCCACAAGGCCAGCAGGTGAAAGTACACTGTTCAATTTAGTGCATGTGTATGTTTATGTAAATCTGTTTTGTTTTGTTTTTTGATCTGCTTATCCTCTTAAGAATCGTGGGCGTGCTGGAGTCTATCCCAGCTGGCTTCGGGCAGTAGACGGGGGACACCCTGAACTGATTGCCAGCCAATCGCTGGCGCACACATAACGTGTTACTTGGACCTCATGATGCTGTTTGCTCGCAAATATAGTTTCAACAGAACCTCTGACACCATCACACAGCAGGTGCGTTCATACTGAGACTAGATTACACACAAGTGGACTCTTATCATCATCATCAATGCTGTATGACAGAAATCTGAATATTTGTTCCATAAAACTGAAATTACTTTACTCCTAACAGATGCACTGCTTCCAGTCCATAGAAATGATTTAGGTCAACATTGGATCATTCCGAAATCATCAGAACCTCTGGAGTGAGTCGGTTGCACTGACAGTCCAGGGGCCGACTAATACTGCATGCCTCACTTTTCAGTTTTTATTTTCGAAAAAAAAAAATGAAAATATCGTATGAATGTCATTCGATTTCATGTTTATGTGAACGTTAGATTTTTTTTTTATATTTTTGTCTAATGCCTATAGCAGCGGTGCCCAATCAGTCGATTGCAGTTGACCTGTAGTCTGCTGCGAGGGATGTAGGGGGGAAAAAAAAAAAACTGTCTGTGTGTGTTCTTAATATTTATGTTTTTGTGTTCATGTAGACTGCACCAGAAGCACCTGTATAATTTTGATCTTCACACAAAAAAAAAAAAAAAATAGAATACGGCATTGTCAAAAAAGGGAATCTGGAGCACCAGGAGAAGCATTTTAAAATGGTACACGCGAGTGACGCTAGTGATATTTCTGCACTTAACATGCTGGAAAAATGCATCGCTGCCTCCGTGTCAGGTCCCCCACGAAGGTAGGCAGTGATTTCCTTTTCACAAACTCAGTCTTGTTTTGTATCTAGTTTATTTTTCGGTTATGATCATGTTAGGGTCTGATTTGGCTGTTGCTCATAATGGTATGCACGTGCGTTAACGGTTCAGTAATGGGATGGTTGCTTGAAAAATCGATCTTCAGTCAGAAAAGCTTGGGGACCCCTGACCTAAGGCTTCTGAATCAGTAGTAATGCAATTAGCAATGCAACTGATTCTTGAGCCAATCAGTTTTCAAATTCGCCTCATCGGGTCAGCTAACTGGCCCACAATTACATCAGTATTTTTGGGTCCACTGATTGGTTGGTCAGAATAAATCCAGTTCGAGTAGTAAAACATACGCTGTGAGTTACACTTACGGTATTAATACATTAGACAATCATAATTTTAAATGAGTGTGATTCATCCTCACGTCCTTTTATGATGTTTGGTCACGTTAATAGATAAATATTCCTGATGGAGTCCTTCAGGTTAGGTGGATTAAGTTGGGTAATTCATCACCCAGGTGATAAATATACCATCTGCCGCTGATGCAGACAGATCAATCTTTTGTAAGATGACTGCAGTGTCTCACTAATCAGACATCTATGCTCAGTAAGGTTAGACAGTGACTCTCTCAGGGAATGATGAATGGATATTGATAACAGGTAAATAAACCTCCATGTTTTCCGGACAAGGACAAGAAGAGGAGTGCAGGCACATTCTCGTTTGACTAACAAATAGGCCACAAGGCCAGCAGGTGAAAGTACACTGTTCAATTTAGTGCATGTGTATGTTTATGTAAATCTGTTTTGTTTTGTTTTTTGATCTGCTTATCCTCTTAAGAATCGTGGGCGTGCTGGAGTCTATCCCAGCTGGCTTCGGGCAGTAGACGGGGGACACCCTGAACTGATTGCCAGCCAATCGCTGGCGCACACATAACGTGTTACTTGGACCTCATGATGCTGTTTGCTCGCAAATATTGTTTCAACAGAACCTCTGACACCATCACACGGCAGGTGCGTTCATACTGAGACTAGATTACACCCAAGTGGACTCTTATCATGATCATCAATGATTTAGGTCAACATTGGATCATTCCGAAATCATCAGAACCTCTGGAGTGAGTCGGTTGCACTGACAGTACAGGGGCCGACTAATACTGCATGCCTCACTTTTCAGTTTTTATTTGAGAAAAAAAAAAAAATGAAAATATCGTATGAATGTCATTCGATTTCATGTTTGTGTCTCGTTTGGTTTTGATTCTTGACTAAAAAAATCCATATTTATGTCTGTACGTTTGAAGCCTGAGATATGGAAAAAGGTCAAGTAGTTGAATGGGGTTCAAATAGTTTTGCAAGCCACTGTAATGTGTCACTGTGCGTGTGTACTTACATTCACTGTACTGTTGGAGCTGTTTAAACTCAGCCGGGCTCAGACACACCCAGCTCCCGTCACCCATAATGCCTCACTATGATAAGGATGGGGGACGTCTGGCAAGGTGCAGTTCCACCAGAAACAGGCAGGTAGTTAATCTCAGGTCAGATGGAGGTTGAAGACTGAGGCTAAGAGGTTTGTCATCACGTCCAGGAGGAGAATTATTATCCCTGAATCTTCTGAAAAACTTTTATAATCCAAAATATGAAGTATAAAATGTCCACCAGGAGATGGGATCAGGGGGAGGAGGAGGAGGAAGCGTCAGGATGATGTGAGGCCGGATGTAACCTGTTTTATTGTCATTTTCCCACGTGATGTCGTCCTCGTGACTCAGCAGAAAAGGCCTCCATGTTCACACCTGCATACAAACATGCTAAATTATACACTTTTATTAACACAGCAACCATTTTTACTAATATACTGAATTAAAAACAGCTCTCTGAGGCAGTGCAATTGTGCATCAACCGCCACAGTAAAACTATTGTTGAACAGTGCTTATAAATATAGATAGATAGATGTCACGTTACGAGGTGGTGGTGGACTCCAATTAAGCAGGCAGGAGGGAGGAGCAGGGTGAACTTGAAGTGTATTGATAAAACACAGAAAACTAAATCCAAAACAAAGTCCTAAGAACTAAACGAATCCAAAGTAGCAAACAAAAACCATGACTTAAGCAAAACACCATCAATAACAGAAACATGACCAAAAAAAAACATGACCTATAGACCTAAGTATTGACAAACAAACAAACATGACAGCAACAATGACCTGACCATAAGTGGGCGGGCTGTGAGTCCTTTTAAAGCACTAATTACAAAATGACCAACAGGTGTGCAGCTGCAGGGAGAACCCTACAGTGCCACCTGTTGGTCCCAAACAGAATCATGACAATAGATAGATAGATAGATAGATAGATAGATAGATAGATAGATAGATAGATAGATAGATAAATAGATAGATAGATCAAAAACAAATTGCATACAGCAATCCCACAACCCCACAATCAATGATGCATTGTTTAAATCTGTCGACAGCGGCATGCTAGCAGGAGTTAGCAAGTTAGCACTTATGTTACGATCCTAAAATGTGAAAATTGTGTCGTTTTTGGATCAAAAACAACCTATATTCCACCCAATGAAGCCATTACGAAGGGTCACGCTTAAAGTACCTGAGTATGTGTTTGAGTAAATGTGCTTCATCTTGGAAGGCCTAATATCATTTCGATCAACACCGCACCCTCTTTCCGCCTGCGAGATGAATACTGATATGACCTCATTATTGTGTTATCGTGGCTTGGACTGCGGGGCTGAGCAGGCGCGCGCGAGCGCGTATCAAATGTACGACTTACGGAGACACATAAGCATTCCAGACATAGGACTGCCGCCTGTTTATTTTGAAACAGGTTGAATGTGTTCTGCGCTGTCAGTCATATATGTAGGTTGATAAACTGCCGGTGAAATCATCTAGTTGTATGGAACGTGATATTCACTTCCATGAAAATGAGAGAAGGTGGTGTACGATTGACAAAGGACAAAGGGGTGTGACTCGTGTTGGTGAGCGAAAAAGAAGATTGAGCGAAAAGTCATTGTACTTTGCTGACAGTTTTCTTTTTTTCTTTAATACAACAGGCACCGTTGGAGATCAAAACTGCAGTCGAATCCACCACCTTTCCTGATCCAAATCCAAAATGCAGTCAAGTACTTGACTTTCTGAAGTTTTGAATCCAGAAGGGCATCAAAAGTGTCCATGTTGCTGTCAAGGTAAGGAAACCCATCTCTGATTTTGACGCGTGTACAATACCGGTTGAGTGGATGCATGGATTTTAGTCCAGAACCGTCCTTGACACTCTCAAAAGTCAAGACAGGTTCTCCAGCGCAACAACGAGGACACAGATGACAAATATCACAATATCATCGCGAGAAAAAAAATCTTCCTGCGCCGTCATCACGCTCTATTTGTCATGTCCCGTTTGCGACAGCAGGTGGCAGACGGTGTTTTCGGCCGGATGCACACCTGCTACCCATTAGAAATCAGGCACTGGCTTTATTAGGGCCGGCTTTCGTGTTTTCACTTGCCGGAGAATTGTTTACCGTGCCACTGCTGTGCCCATTGTGTCGTAGTACCTTCTCGCATTTCGCCTTTGTGCGCTAGTTCGTATTTGGAGTGTGTATTCTCGGTGTGTATTATTATTGCAACTAGATTGTTTTTCTCCTTGCCTTCGTGCGAGCGTTTTTTGTTATTCGGTTTTTTCGTGCCTTTCCTGGTACTCGTTTTTGCCAGCGTTTTCTGTTGTCTCGTTTTTGCGGTGCGGTTTTTGTTAAATAAATCTTATTTTCATACGTAGTTCTTGTTGTTGTCTGCTGTTTCGGGAATCCTTTAGATCACCTAGGTTGCGAGCGAAGCGGGTTCCCTTCCGCTTTGCCCGCAACGTGACAACATCATTATTATTATATGAGTTGTAATAAAATTGCACGTGGCAAATATAGATAATATATACTGTATGTTACATACATATAATGTATTATTTCGCGTTATCATAATCTGTAGTAGTATAAATATAAATATAATGAATATCTATCATTCAACTTGGCAGTGGTTCTCCAAATATTTACAGCAAGTACCACCTAAAAAAGTCATTTTACAGGTAGCACCATTGAATGAATATCATAATATAATAACATCGTGGGCCTATGTGTTCTCAAAACAAGGCGGAGGTCTTACACGTGAATTTATTATTGCAAGCCACTGTAACTTTAAGCCCAGTGCTTGAAAGTAGAAAAATAAAATGTCCCAAAGTAATGATTACAATTGAATCTACTGAAAATACTGAATGAAAATCATACTCCAATAAATGTTTTTTTTTAATCCTCAACATTAAATACCCTGTAAAGTAATTTGTGCGCATTTATTAAATACACTCAATATGTTTGAGGATAAGTGTTGAAAACATCGTCGAAGATGGAGATAAATTTAGTACTGAACTATTGATATATATCGTATACGGTAGCACAAAACTCATCCTCTCAGCTGTCTTTGATTTTTTTGGGCGGGGCTAGATGGGGATGAGCCGATGCAACCAAGGAACAGTATGAGTCACCCCTCCCCGCTACTAAAGTGTCCTCATTTCATTTGTGGCAATTCCGCTTCCTTATTGATAATAACTCGGCCTACTCTACTACTACAACATGCAGTTAGCCATCAAAGCTATGCCCACAACCCGAAAAAAATACATCTTCCCTAACTGTGATGTATTTTGTGCTATTTGGGCTACAATGTCTCAGCTGCGTGCAGGCATGCGTGGCACATATAGTGAGATAGCGACGAAACAGGCGGCACAGAGTGATGTGGTGAATTACACTAAAATGTGGCTATGAGATTTTTATACCTTTTAGCCACATTGGCTAAAAGATTTAATGACTCAGCACCAACTGCGATAAAAGTGTGTGTGTGTGTGTGTATACATATACATACATACATACATATATACTGTATGTGCTGTGGTGAGGTTTGCGCATTGAGGGGGAAAGAAATTTTACATTAATATATATTTGTTGTGTTTATTGATGTTTTTACAACTATACAGTATCTTAGTCATATTGAATAATAATACTTTATATTTTGTTATCATGGAAATGTATAATATTTATTTCATATGACTTGACATGCAGGTAATTCAGTTAGTGACGTAGGAGTGTGAATGCTATCTCTTTCTTCCCCTTTACTGACTGGTGACCTCTCAGTTTTGCCTGAAGTTAGCGAAGATGCTGCTCCCCGTGTCTCTGAACTGGATAAACAGTCTAACAAACCAGACATTTAGTTTTGCTGTAGTTTATAGATCACTGCATTTTTTTTAATAAAAATTGGGATTGATTTGATGTGAAGCAATTAATTTGATGTGAGGCGTTCAGCAGGTTTTGCCTCACTCTCCAAACTGGACTTCTTTTTTTCTTTTTTTTTTCTTTTTTTTTTAAATAGAAACTTTCAACCATTTGGGTTGATTTTCCCCCAAACACATCACACAGATTTCATCATGTCAACGTGTCGACAGAAAAAAACCCAAAACCACAATCATTTCGGTATGGAGTTGAAAAGAAAGCAATATGCTACGTGATCCTCAAAATGAGGCATGTGCGCTCATGGAAATGCATGTGTTGTTGTGTAAAGGGACAAAAGAAGGATCACTGTGTGTTATTTTGTGGTGAGTGTGTGCGTGCATGCATGTGTGTGTGTGTGTGTGTGTGTGTGTGTGTGTGTGTGTGTGTGTGTGTAAAGGGGGCCTCCCCCCTCTGGTGCAGAGAGGGATTCTGTTTTGCTGAGCGGGTTGCCGGGCAACCATGACGTCACTGCGGCTCAAAGAGAAACACTATGACGGAAACAGACGAATGCATGAAGGACACTTGACTTACATTCAGAGATTGCTATCTGCTTCTGTTTTAATACGCGGTATTCCTGCTATTAGCAGTCTCAACATTAGGCACATCTGCAGATTTGATGACATCCAACACAAGATCCCTTCATAATATCAAAGCCCACTTTTGACTGGCACTGTCAGAGAGGTATGAATTTAACAATACATCGTATGTAGTTGTAGCTTGCTGCGCCGCTGTCTATTCTGCATTGTCGGTAAAATTAACATTAAGGTCAACCCAACCCTAACAGAGTGGCTTCCAAGTCTGAATTTAGAGTTGCACATCTTCAGTGTAGTATACTGTGCTCCTCTGGATGTAGATGCAGAGTAAGAGAAGAAGCATAGAAGGCACCAGCTGAGAAAATATATTGAATACCTGGATACACTGCTGTGTGTATGCAGGTCTTGCCGTTCATAAGGTTTTTCTCTTAGCAGTAGTTTGAAAGTTTATAGTAGCCATGCATGTTTTTGGAATGAAAGACAGGCACAGGGAGAACATGCAAACTCCGCAAAAGTAGGCCAGAGCCCGGAATGAAATCCACAACCTCAGAACTGCAAGGTGGATGTGCTAAGTTCTCCACCGTGCCGCCGCTGACTAATCAGAGGACAAAAAAATGCTGACGTTGTTGGGAAACAGCTCGCTGGTGGCGTGAGCATGAATTTGAAAACTGATTGAGTTCAAGAAATAGGCTCACTGTTAATATAAAGTCTAACATACACATACATTTTCTGTAGGGGTTGACAATCTTAAATAGACTGTATGGCATTTAAACCGTCTCCGACAGACGTTCCGTCATCATTTTATTGCATGTGGAACATATAGTCAACTGTAATAATAATTTAAAAAAAAACAACTATTTCATTTAGCAATGTGAAGTATACTGTATTTTGCTAAATAAAAGAAAATGTAAATTTTGGAATGATTTTTGCTGATTCTCCGCATACAGCATTGCCGCATCAGGGTTGTGTAGACGTCACCTTCATCTTCATACATGATTGTAAGCTGTCAACTGTGAGGCATGAAAGATCTTTGTTTTTAATATAGTTCATTTAGGATGTAACATTATTGCTCTGTTTTCATCAGAAACTTTTCTTTTTCATAAATTTATCCACGGATCGAATAGCTCCATAAATCTTGCCAGGTGTCGCACGTAGCTGCAACGTATATTTTGAGTGACAAAAAAATCTGATATTTTCATGTTACAAGATTAAATGGGCTAACTAAAATATACTGTCCCGATAAATAAACATGAATATAATGGAAATTATCATTATTTGTTTTCCAAAGTCTCCGAGCAGACCACAGCAGAGGAATGAGAAAGTCTCGACGGCTGCCGGTTGCTGAACTCTGATGTACGCAAATCAATTCAGACAAGCGTGACGCGACAAAATGAAGAGAGAGAAGAGACTCCTCGGAATAAATTTTCATGGAACAAATATTGGAATTTAGGCTGTAAATGTAGGCCAGTACTTCTGTTGGTGCTTAGGCCAGCCAAGGAAGAAATTGCTGGCCTTGACTGTGTACTACTGTGGATTCAATTAAATTAAAATCATTTCCTCAATAACCGAACATCTTTTTTTTTGTTGATGTGACATCATGAATTCTAATGTACACATTTTAACAACGATAACAGTGCTTTTTTGTAAACATCAAAGACAAAAAAAAAATATCTTGACCCCAGCATACGTGTTTCCATAAGGAAGAATTTAATTTGGACTTTTCAACTAATCACATTTAAGTGTCTTCAGAAGCATCAGAGACCACATTTACATGCCGTCAATATTCGGGTTAAGGTCAAAATTCCGGTTTCTGAAACATTCGGGATAACCTTGTTAACGTGTGAGCGGACAGAATCACTCTTGTTTAAATTGCAATTGGAAAATCCTGATTTAAAGAGCCACGCAAGGACCCCATGATGTGAATGGACGTGATTTCCGCTTCTTACTAGCTCCCATCAATGAGACTCATAATAGTCATGTCACTCATCATACTAATAATAAAGCAGCCAGTTCCCTATTTGCTCCAAAAGTGTCATTCTGTGATGCGTCTGAATTTCACCATGTTTGTGTATCTCTGCTCGTGTATTTCCGACGGGTTGCGCGTCAGACGCGGCGCATACAAATGCTTCCTGTCCTCAAAAGAACAAGATTCCTTGCAGATAAATTATGCACAGAACACAAACCAATGTTCTATTTAAAGGAGGTAACCCGATCGCGTTCATATGACCCAACTATTCGGATTAGAGATGGAGTATTTAAAAACCTGAATATGAACATATCCGGATTTTGTTTTATTGATAACTTTATTTGACATGTATTTTGTAAACCATCCATTCATTATCTGAGCCGCTTATCTTCACGAGGGTTGCGGGCGTACTGGAGCCTATCCCATCTGTCATCGAACAGTGAAAAGAATTCACACACTACATTGAACTGAAATTACTTTTAACGTTGTAAATTTCAACCATAATATTGTCCTCAGGTCTAACAATAACGTGTGTGATTTGGTAACCTGTTTACATTGAGATACGTAAAACAAACGTTTTAGTTTGTTTTTTTTTCCAAATTTTTATGTGAACCCAACAAAGGCTTTCAAAGACAGCTTCAGAGTCTATAAAAGATCCAACGTGCGGGCTTTTTGTGAACAATGGAGATTAAAGCCCTTTTCACACTGCACTTAGCACGGCCGAGTGCGCCATCGACGAACCCATTCATTGTGTATGTGGTGATGGGCGCGCACCACAGAAAGGAGGGATGCAGCGCGCCACGGCGCAGAAAGAGGATGTCGGCCGCAACGTGGACATATACCTGAAGCAGTTGTGATGGAACTGTAGCTCATGAACGAGATTACGCGATGCAAATTCCTGCCAAGTCATCAATAAAGCATACCCACTTTCACTTTTCTTAAAATGAGCAAAGCCAGGGCCTTTTTTTGGAACAGTTAAAGATACATCTTGTCACAGTGTGGTATAGACTAAACCAGCGGCAAAAGTTTCCGTGTTTACTCCTCAGTAGGTTGCTACGTCAGCACTTCCAAATAGGGCACGCAGGCCACTTGGGCGCCATTGTTTTTTTGCTCTGCCACGCAACCATTTCAAACTGATGTGAAAGTGTTAAGCCTTTGGTGACTCTGACGAATATATTTTCGTAAACATCAAATTACAGTGTTGTCCCTGACCAATATTTGTAAAGAAGGCAACTTGAGCCTTCAACTAGCCCAACTGCTGTGTATTTGTAAACATCAAAGTAAACAATTTCTGCAAATTTTACACTTTCTTCTAAACAGAAGACAATTTCAATCTGAGATTAACCTCATGGATGTTTTTGAAAACACAATTTGGAGTTTTCAACAAATGGCATTGATGTGTCTTTGGAAACATCTGAGCCAATTTAGGGGTTTGATGTATGATGAAGGCAAATTAGTCTTCGATAAATGTAGTACGCAAGTTTCCATATACATGGAAGACAATTTAGAGCAGGGGTGCCCACTACGTCGATCGCGATTGACCGGTAGTTCGCGGACTGATCCCAAGTCAATCGCAAGGGGTGTAGAGGAGAAAAAAAACCAAACATTTATGTGTCTCTGTGCATGTTAGTACTATAGTTTTTGTGTTAATGCACACTGCACCCTATTCATCCTATCAGTGTCACTTTCATAAAAAGTATTGGAAAAAAAAAATTGCGGTGGCCCGTGACCTGCGTCACTGGAAGTTGTTAGCGCTCAGCAGTCTGTAATTGCAGCTTGTGGTCACAGCTGTTGCGCAATATCTTTTATCGTTCTCATTATCCTCATTCAGAGTTTGTTTCATGTACAATTCACAGAGGGCACGGGCAAAGAATGGCAGTCTGGAGGGCCGAGAGAAGCATTTTAAAACGGTACGCGTGAGCTACGATAGTTAACAGGCCGCAAAAGTGCGTCGCATACCTCCGTGTCAGGCTATAGCTCTTCATGGCATGCGTGTGCATGTGCGTGCGTGTGCGCGGTAACGGGTCGATCGCGGGAGGTTTGTTGATCGAAAAGTCAATCTTCGGTCAAAAATGTTTGGGCACCCCTGATTTAGAATCTACGATGACAGGAAATTACGTTTAGTGATCCTAAACTGTTGTCACCTGGGACCCGCATCTTCCTATTATTGCAAATTTGTGACACATTTTATAGATGTTAAAAACAGCTTTTTGGGGGGTTTAAAAATAGCCTCTGAAAATAATTGAACAGAACTCATTTTAAACTGTTTAATAATGAACCCTACATTTTTAACCACAGTTTCCAATGAGTTTGACATACTGCCAAAAGCATACTGCTAGCTATGACGTCCACTAGCCAAAAGCTGAGCTGCACTGTATTTGTTTACAGGGTAACATTTGTGAGTAACATTTCCTGATATTTACCCAACAGTGAATTTTTTTTTTATGTGGGAACTTGGTACGCCTCACTATTGTTCTGTAAAAATCTAAATACAAATCCATAATTTTTTACCAGCTGTCCACGACCCATCCGAAATGCATCTCCGACCCTCTTTTTGGTCCTGACCCACCAGTTGAGAATCACGGATTGAGGCAATTTGAAAAGACATGTTCCAATTTAGTTTTTTCCCCCACTTTTTGCTATGAAATAAAAGAACTGCACAAACATTTACTTCAGTTTTTCTCGGTGTGCTTTTTTTTAGTGGTTTCGATCAGCACAGTTGCCATGGCGCTCGCATGTGACTTTGTTAAGCTTACTCGTGCCTGCGTCTGCACTTCACGTCGTTTGCCCACACAGGCCGTCTTTGTCACATCAAATGTCAATTGACTCGCTGCAAGGCAAACAGCAGCTGCGAATTCAGGAGATGTTTGCAACGATAATGGTGAGCTGGAGGGATGCTCGCGCTGACATACGCTCACCCAGGAAGTTGGACAATAATGGGTTGTTTTTGGTTTTGTTTTGTTTTTAGGGGTTGCACAGGATGTGCCTGACACCACCGTCCTAGCGAGTCCGGGGTCGAAGATCTTGACAGGAAGTGGAGCAGACCCGATAGAGGCGGTAGTCTCGCCGCTGTCATTGTGGACATGCCCATGAGAGGAAGCTGTACATCTATTGTGAAAATGTGATTACTACGCGGATGCTTTTTTTTCCTTCTTTTTCTCAGAGTGAAACACATGTCACTCACAGCAACGATGTTTCATCGTGTTTGCTAAATTAGGACCTTATGCAAGCGGGTCACGAGCAGGCTCTATTTATTCACTTCAAATAATGGATCTTTGTTCACTTTCAATCCACTTTTTGTGACATTTTCGTTTGGTGGAGTGCCACGAGATTTTTAGTCAGTGTGGGCCTTGGCTCAATAAAAAAAATAAAAAAAACAGAAACACTGGTGTGAACCAGCCACAAAATGACATTCAATCCACTGTGTGGCTTCTCATTTTTACACTTAAAATGACAGAATGTAAAAAAAATAAAAAATAAAAATAGACTGATTTCAGCAATTCCTAATCCATGGACCACTTGTAAATTCTTTCCTTTGAAGATGTAAAGGACAAATTTAAACCACATCTT
>NW_017805498.1:629920-689322 GCF_001891065.2 Hippocampus comes | reverse complement strand
AGAGAGAGAGAGAGAAATTCGGTTTCGATCTAAAAGATGAGTAAATTTTACAAAAAATTCAGTCTCAACATAGCTTGAAACAATCAAAAATCGATGACATTTGTTTTGATTCTGCTGATGATTTGTTCCTTTGAAATTAATCACCTTTTAGGTTTTGGAGAGCTTTCCAATGTCCATGTCAATAAACATGACAAAAGATACAAACACATTTCTTCTCTAGCCTTCGATTAATCTTTGTGAAGGAAATGCCACATTTTCACTACTGATATGTTTAATAAAGTTGTAAAATGACAAACTCAATGTGTCACATCCTCAATCCCACTGAAATGAACTGGATCAAATGAGTCCACTTGAAAATGTACAATCCTTGATCTTCAAATTGCTTGTGATTCAATTTTTGCCTCACAACACAGCAAGAAAATAAATAAATAAATACATTGAACAACAATTCGTGACACGAAAAATTCAAATTGATTTACCACTATAAAATATATTTTTGTCGAAAATTCCATTTACTCGCTCATGAAATTCAAAGGGTCCAGTCATCACTTCCTTGCACCTAAGGACTTTACACTACTAATTGTCATTTGTTTCAAATGTATTTTTACTCCAGTAAAAACGTTTTTACATTAGTCCATCCATCTATTTTCTGATCCGCTTCATCCTCACCAGGGTCGTGGGAGTGCTGGAGCCTATCCCAGCTGTCTTCAGGCAGTAGGTGGAGTACACCCTGAACCGGTTGCCAGCCAATTGCAGGGCACACATAGACGAACAACCAAAACTCACACCTAGGGACAATTCAGAGTGTTCCAGTGACCTGCCCTGCATGTTTTTGGTACGTGGGAGGAAACCGGAGTAGCCGTAGAAAATCCACACTGGCACGGGTAGAACATGCAAAGTCTACACAGGAAGGCCGGAGCCGGAATTGAACCCTGCACCTTTGCACTGTGCGGCCGACGTGCTAACCACCAAGCCGCCCACGGCCGAATACTGCAAACCAAAAAATGCTGCTGCTGCTGCTGCAAAAAAAAAAAAAAGAGAAACACGCATGCGAATAAAAAACACGCAAAACAAGAGCAAAACAAAAACTCTCCAAGTACGAAATGCTACAAACAGCCAAACGCTGCAAACACAGGAATGATGCAAATGGAAAACATAAACACATAAATGGAGACAAAACACAAATGCAAGAAAGAAATGCTGCAATCACAGCAACAATGTGGAAGCAAACGCTACGAATCAGAAAACAAATCAAAAAAAAAAATGGCTGGCGAGCACTTTGGGGTGTACCCTGGCTCTCGCCCAAAAACAAGCACGCCCGCAACCCTCGTGAGGACAGGCAGTTCGGAAGATGAATGAATGAATGTGCATAACTGATATTTGCCTTGTGTTTTTTGAAATGATGTATTGCAACAACTTCCTGTGCCTTTTAATTCACTCAGCTGTCTGTTTTTATTCGTGTGGTTATGTTCACGTCATATTTTAACGCAAGCATATAGGCTACAAATATGACATATAGCAGTAATAGTTTCCATTTTTCTTCATTATAATCGCAATGCTAGCATTCTTTTGCAGCTTTTGAAAGAGATCAAAGAAAACCTTTTATTGACCGTGATGTCTGCAATGGTAGAACGCCGCCACACCATCAAAAAAAAAAAAAAAAAAAAACGCCCTTGTGAATGCTAATCAATAAACATCTCACCCTGCTGCACAAGATGTCGTCAAACATGTTGTCGGCTGCCTCATGCTGGAGTGTCACTCAAGGAGACACACTCAGGAATACATCAGTAATGATGATGAGAAATTTGAAGAGCAGGTATTTTAAATGAGTTCGGCATTCGTGTGGGTTTGAAAAGGGAATGGAAATACGCCAAATGTACACCGCCTGAGTGCATCATAAAGTACTTGAAAGCGCTCCTCCCGAGGGAACTCAGTCTTCCGCTGCGTCTGATCCATCCCGTATCATATCACGATTGCACTTTGTTGTTCAAAATGATCCATCCATCCATCGTCTTGCACGCCACTCATCCCATGCGAGCTTGCTCTAAACCTCAAGACGATCACATTCACACCGTTACCGAGTGGGAGCCAGATCCACGCTGCCTGCACCAAATTCAGGGAAATGTACCACGACACTATCAGTGCCTATCATACCATTATTGTTGTTTAACCCTTTCATGCACGCTGTAACCTGATAGATAACATGATGTCCACTGTAGTAACCGCTGTCCATGAAAGGGTTCGATTGGCCAAGAGGGATGGGCCATCCCGGACTGGTCGTACCTATGGCCATCGTTTAGACTTTTTGAACTCCCATGAATGTTTTTGGAATATGGTAAGAAACTGGAGTACCTGGAAAAAAAATGCACAAAAGCACGGAGAGAACATGCAAACTCCACAAATGAGCTAGGCGTCAAACCTACAACCACTCAACTTGGGGAGAGGTCATCTACGACGCTGCCAATAATAAAAATAACAGTTTGCCCGAATGTAAAATATATTTTGGCCTTTGTACTGTATAACAGTTCCTGTTTTATTTCTGTTTTCAGGTGTGCATGTCAATGAATAAAATACAACTGACTGTATGACCTCCATGTCAGAGGCTGAACACACCTTCCAGCGCAACAGCAGAAGCGCAAAGTGGGCTCGGAGGTAGCAAGATGTCGACGGGAAGACAAGACAGCAGGAATGGCAGCCCAAAGTCCTTCCTACCTGATTTCTTCCTCTGCCGTTCGCAGGAAGAAGTCCCACTCAACATCCCAGATCAGCACCACCCCAAGCGTGGATGGGGCCGGTCCTGTACTTCCAAGCCTGCAGAGTTGTGTCCACGCGGCAGCAGAAGCAGCAGGAGAGTAGCAACATCCCTCACCTCATCCTCCTCCACTCTGAATGCGAGAAGACTTTTTTTTTTCACCCGCTCTTGCTGAAGCCCTGCCCCTCTCTCTCCCTCTGTCTCTCTCTCTTTCTCTCTGTTGTGTGCTTTTCGCTCTCTTCCCTCTTTCTGTTTCCTCACGTTTAGCACCTGATTGGCCTGTTTGCTTGTGAGCAACTTCTTTTTTTTTTATTCCCCACGTTTCTTCAGCGAAAATAAACAAATTGGTGACCGCCCGCCAAAAAAAATCATTAAAAAAATAGAATCATCATTCTTTTCTGTTATATATTCATATCTGTTATAATCGCCTCCGTCATGAGATTTGAACAAAATGGATTTGCAAGGTGACCTTATGTAATTCAATCAGGTTAATTTGATGTGTTCACATGAGAAGGTAAATTATATCATGAAATAAAGACACTCAATAAAAATGGCAGTAAAATAAAACGAAGATGTCAATGAGGGATAGGGGATTGGGGGGTTACGCATGGATGCATAGTCGTGGGTGCAAGACAGCGCCCAATTGCCCACGTCGCATGCGCTGTTTCCGTAATGTCAAGCCTACGTGTGCTCCAAACATTCTTATTTTAATGCAAATAAGGCATACCCGTACCTTTGGCCGGGAATATGCTACATTCCATCCCACAAAGGCGCACAGTGGCTCCAACACCCCATTACACCCAATGCTACCTGTGCAAAGTCTAGAAAAATACCAAAAGAAAGAAAATGGCACTCATGGGTACGGTTAGACTACGCTTTGAACTAGACTTTTGCTGGAAAAAAAACATCGGGTGTGTTATAGTAATGGATTAGGGTTATGTTTTGGGGTTTAGGGTAGGAGTTGGATTGACTTCTTTACAGTTGTTGAACTGTCAACTAAGATAGCGTTTAGCAGCCAACAAGACCACCGGTGGCCAGATTGATGACCGATGTCCCAAATTTATTTATTTATTTATTGGGTGGGAGGAGCCTTTCCTTTTCTCTGTTCGAAGCAACCCCACTGTATTCACCCCCGCGCACAAACAACCCGGTTATGTCAAGTTCCGGTGACAGATTAAAACCCACTTAGATCGATGCTTCATACATCAATTTTTTTCAAAATTTCCCATCATTTGTCACTTGCCAGTAAAACGGCATCTGTCAGTGACGGTTTGACGGACCTTTATTGGGTGGGAGGAGCCTTTCCTTTTCTCTGTTCAAAGCAACCCCGCTGTATTCACCCCCGCGCACAAACAACCCGGTTAAGGATGATTCCGGTGACAGATTAAAACCCACTTAGATCGATGCTTCATACATCAATTTTTTTCAAAATTTCCCATCATTTGTCACTTGCCAGTAAAACGGCATCTGTCAGTGACGGTTTGACGGACCTTCTGTCTGACAGAAAGCCCACCTCCGCTAATGATAAACCATACTATTGGCTCTTGACGGCTCTGAGCTGTTGAGTTGGTTTGGGGGGTTAGAGTTTAATTAATTTTAGATGTATAGAACCTTTGTGTTCTCAAGCACACACACACACACACACACACACACACACACACACACACACACACACACACACACACACACACACACACACACACCAAATGCTCAGTGTGTCAGCCGCCAGGAAAGGTGTCACTGCAACGTGTCGGCCTGTTGTTGCCCTGCTGGTTATTTCTGTCGTGACATCATTGCTGCATGAAGCCAGACCTGCCCGCTTGCCCATTTCTAGCAGTCATTCAACGCGCTCACACACAGACACCCATGCTCACAAACTAATGTAGTGCTACCCATTTCTAGCAGCCATTCAACGCGCTCACACACAGACACACACACAGACACACATGCTCACAAACTAATGTAGTGCTAATGCACATCTTTCTGGAAGCTTTTTGTCTCCTTTTCCAGACGTCAGCCTCATTTCCCACTTATTGCTGTTGCAATGCAAAACAAGCCACATCCCCAGAGGACAGAGTAAAAGCTTGAATTATTGTCTTTGTATCACTCCTCATTTTCAGCAGCATCCTGTCCTTTTTCTTTTTTTTAGTCCACACTCGATTCAGGTCTGGAGAACGAAACCCCTAAAAAATTGTCTTGATTTTCAAGCAGCGAGTAGAGTTAGAGATGAGGGTTAAAACTCTACCCTATTTTAAATAGTAAATTGAAACGCTAATCCTTGTTCGAAATAAACTGCTTTAAAACCCCATCATGGATTGAAATCTTCATTCGAAACTCGAGACCTGACTTGCAACTCTACCCCAGTTATATATTGTTGCTGACGTTTCACTATTACTAGAATGTATTATTATTGCAGACAGATTTGAATTGTACAACTTCACTTCATCTCCATGACTTAACAGCCCACGCAGAAAATGTGCGACGCCTGCACACTCACAAAAGAAAAATCATGATGACAAAACAGGAAGTGTAAGGCAGTCATAAGGACACGTGTGGTTTGACAGTTGAACAAAGGTATCTTTAAACTAAGAATAACTAGCAAACATTAAAAAAACAACAACAAAAGGTTTATCATTGTAGGTTAAGCTCATATTGTACACATGGTTCTGCTTTTCAATTTCTCAATACGTTCATTAGCAGCAACACTTCACACACGCATACCTTGCTTATCTTTTTGTCTTATCATCAGTCAGTGAGGATTTGACCGTGTGAAAATAACGTTTCTCTTCGAACATCACTGCTAATCTCGCCATCAACGTTGCTGAGTAATGCAGAAAATTCTTTCGTTTTCTGATTATTTAGTTGTTTTGGGGAAAAGAGAGGCGCACTTGACAACGGTTGCGGGGTCAGACTACCAGATAAAAAAAAATGCTCTGTCTTCATCACACTAAAAGTCCGTCACTGACTTGAATATGTCGGCTCAAAATCGGGCTACATTTGTATAGTATAAATGTAAGCTGATGTTATCTTATTAATTATCATTTTATGTTTGAGCATCATATTATTTCATGTTAAGATTACCTAAATTGCATTCTGTTATTTAATAATTGCTTCGACATGTTTTTATGTTGATAGATTCTGATTGGCTGTTGAAGTAAGGGAAAGGAGGAAGTGATTTTAGTTGCGAACAGTGTGTTTATTTGAGTGAGTTTATTTGTTTTGCTCTCCCAACTCTGAGCCAGCATGAGAAAATAAATTCCAGCATTACAGGTAATGACTTTTTGAAAAATCTAGCAGCATCTTAATGACAGAAAGTCATATTGACAAAACTAAGCCTAATAATTAAGCCTCTGAAATGTCAAAATCTATGTGTGAAGGGCACTCTGTATATTTAGATACAAATGACGGGCTGCAGCATCTGTGCAATAATAAACTGCATGTGTCTGGCGCGGTAACTTATCTCGCGTGTACTGATAGTGTGCATGCAAATATCTTCCCTGTTGAGGTGCCTTTTCTTCAAAAAACTACCCTTGCCTATGATATTGGAATTCTGTCTCCGTAAATGAAAACAGAGTACCGGTAGATGACGCACCGAGTACTAAATCAACCTAAGGCCCCGGCTGTTCAATATTCCAAAAAAATAATCCCTTTATGTCACTCATTTTCTCTGGCTGTTTTTCATCAATAACATTCTCAGCTTGTTGTTGATAAAGACTTTTGCTAGTTTGCCGCTTGGCCCCAGGCCTGCGTTTTTATTGTAAAAGGTAAAATACGTGAACATTGCACCACACACAGTGGTGGTTCTAATCATGTGAAGCAATTTGAGGTGCATCGTCGTGTATGAAAGACGCTCTTGAAAATAAAAGTTTGATTGATCGCCACTGTGAGCTGTGTAATCTCTGTGATTTTACCGTGATGGAGGTGTTTGTGCGTCCCTATGCAGGGTTGGAAGGGGGTACTTTTAACACAAGGGAAGGCTCATTTTCAAACTGGAGCATCGGAAAAATTACGTACTCCCACAGGAAGACCATTGGAATTGTGCTTGAGCCCGAAGCATATGTAGTCAGAAAAAAAGTTGTCACATAATGAAGGCAATTGCTACTGTCATGAGTTATTCATGATTGCCACCTGGCATGAAAGAAATAAACACAGAAGCTAGAAATAATCCACTGAGTAAAAATTTTAATTCATGACATACTCCGTCAGGCATGTGGGCGTGCAATGTGCGTGTATATTATTCGTGCAATGGCTTCCTCTCACCTGTTATTAATAATACCCATACCTTGCACAACAGAAAGAAACTACATATCTTGGAATAATCTATAGAGTCAAAATGAAAATCTACAGCCTGCTAAACCGTCAAATTCGGGCACATGCACACGTGCAATGTACTTGACATATGGTGAATTGTCTTATTCGTGATAACAGCCACCTCATAAAGTAGAAATAAACACAACAACTTGAAATTACAAGAGAATGCAATTGGCTGAATGTCTGAATTAAATATTGTGGAATAATTTGGAATGATGTTCACTGACATGAAATGATATAAAATGACCTGTAATGAGGTGAACATGTTGAAGTTGGAAGGGTTGGAATCAGTCAAAAAATGTAGAAATTCGGGAAGAAAAACAAAACAAAAAATAATTTTAATTTTTGGCTTTAGTTTTCTAGCAACAGAGTCAAAATAAAAGTCCAAGGCAAAATCAGCGAAGCAAGTCACATACACGTGTTATACAGTATATGTATGATATTAATGATGCAATCAGTCTTCTTGGCATTATTCATGATCACCGCAACCTTGCACAACAGAAAGGGGTGTCAAACTCATTTTTGTCCCGCGCCACTTTGTAGGTCTGGTTTCCGTCAGGGAGCCGCTATGAAAGTGAAACCCTAGAAATGTTTAATCGCCTCCTGATATTATTACTGTACTTGCAGTGATAATTTTACAGTTTGAGCCCTGCGAGCCCCAGGGACTCGCTGATCAGAAAAGTATGAGTCCCATTATGCATTTAGAGAGTCGCAAATTTCGAATTCTGAAATGGTCTACTTATTCAATCGACAATATACATTGATAATTGGTTTATTTCTTATAAACAAATGCTGCAAAAATTGGAATAATTCAGGCATACAAGATTATTATCGCAAAAAAACTATCCAGCTTTAGCTGCTTCCTCTGTGCTATCTCCGCAATAAACTTTTGCAACACTTGTTCGCAACACTTGTTTTAACGTTACACAACTTGGCAATCGTCTGCTTTCCACGACGTGAAGGCCGATCTCGCCAATCTCGTCTCGCGAGAATGGAAATCTCGTGACGCGAGATTACTTAACACGAGATCAAAACAATGGCGCCGATTATCAAACTGCGATCGTTGCTGGAAAAAATATTTACCGTAGTTTTTTTTTTTTTTACTGAGAAATTTCCTTGTGTCCCAAAAATGCACATCATTTGGAACTGTGCGTCCCGTGGGAAAATTGTGGGTCTAGGACGGGGGACGCAGAGGTAATGAGATGGCTGTACTTGTACACAGGAAATTGATAGATATCTCTGATATTCACTCTCTGAGCTCCTCCGCACCTACGCACCTGCTCGGTGCCTCAGATCTGCGGACCAGACTCGATTACTGACAGGGTCTGTACAAAGAAATGCATTTTAACCCTTTCAGGGCCAGCGGTTACTACAGTGGACAGCTTATCATGTTATCAGGTTTCAGGGTGCATGAAAGGGTTAAAGTGGCCCTTTCATCCTTCCATTTTTCTGTATGCGAAAATCTGAAAATGGAAGCTCGTAGAGAGGCACGGCCCCCTGCCATGGAACTAATTGGTTCGGCGTGATTACTTTTCCTCAAAGGGCACCGTTGGAATCGCGTGCATTCTGTGCTTCTTCCAGGGCCGCTGTGTCTCTGCAGTTTTTAATTAAAACGCTTGTTTCACGCCACCATTCCTACCCGCCTATTGCCCCCTTCCGTGCTGCCTCAAATCAAAACAACAGTCAGTGCATTACTGCGTGCTGTCGCTTAAGAAGCATTTAATTACCCCTCAAACGTTAGTGTACAAATAACCTCGTAAAAACCTTGACAAAATGTCAATAGGAGCAGGAAACAACATCAGGGTGGAATGTAATCCATTCTAGGATGATTTTGGGGGGGATAAATCATGGAGGTGGCACAGCCGGTGAGCGATTCGCTAGCATTTTTTTCTAACCATGAATACCCTGGAGTGGGTTTTATTTTTTGTTCAGAATATAGGATATTTATTTGCATATGATGTTATTTTTATACACTGAAAAATACATCATTGTGTGAGGAGATCAACCTGGGCAAGATGAATAGTGCGCTGGCGTGGATTTTATAAAAGGCAACAAAAATTCCAAACTTTATTTATACAAAAATACTAAATTGTCACATCATAGCTCGTCTCTCTCTTTCAGTTTTGACGGCAAATCTTTGTGATCTACTTTGGAGCACATTTTACTTTTTGTTTCCAAGAACACAAGTGGCCAGCAACAGCAAGAGGAATAAATATGTGTGTGGCGTTAAAGATCAGCAGTGGCAGCAAGGAAAACACGGCGCTTCTTGCCAGATGTGTCCCTTTTCCCCCTGCTTGCCGAGAGTTCTATCAATAGAGCCTGCTTTGGGAATCTCGTTGCGTCAGTTGCCCCCCCCCCACCCCCTCCATTTTCAAAGACAACACTTTCCCCAAAATAGACTCTGAAAGCACCCTTGGAATGAATGAATCATTTTCTTCTTCGGTAGGGAATACAATTGAAACAAAGCTGCTCTCCGCTGAAGTATTAAACATGATCGTGACAATTGCTCTTTGAGGAGATCACTTCGGAGTCCAGAATGCTGTGGTAGTGGTATGTGGTATATTATACCATACAAGTCATGGTAGTGGTGTATTCGTAAAAACAGTGGGTTATATTATAAATCTTCGACTGTACCACGAACAGTCGGAATCGAACGAGAGATATTCTTTTTAACTATCCACTTTTTGAATTTGACAGTGATTACATCAAAATCAGTTGAACGGTTTATATGTGCCTCCCACTTTTTAAATGACTAAAAGGAAAGGGACAAAGTAAGAATCATAAATCAAATTGTCCCTTTTTATACTTGGTTGCAAATCGTTTGCAGTTACAACCTGAAGTTGCTTGATTTCATCCCTTGTGATGCTCTGCCAATCCTCTCCCACAACTGTCTTTAGTTCCTACTTGTTTTTGGGGCATTTCACCTTCAGTTTTGTCTTGAGCAGGTGAAATGCATGCTCAATCGGACTCAAGTCACCTGATTGACTTGGCCATCGTGAAACATTACACTTTTTTTTTTTTTTTTTAAGTTCTTCGGTTACTTTCATAGATTATTCAGGTTATTGTCCATCTGCACTGTGAAGCGCTATCCAATGAGTTCAGGAATATTTGTCTGAATAGGAACATATAATACTGCCCAAAACACAACAGAAATAATCTTCCTGCTTTTGTTATAAGTCACATCATCATTCAGTACAATTTAACCAATGCCAACGCAGCCATACATGCCCACATCATGAAAGCAAAACCATCACACATAACTGATGAGTTGGCACTGTGAGTCAAGTGTATAATGGTCCACTTGGACCTCCGTGTATCTTAGGTCCACTTCTCACTCAGTGTGAGTTTGATTGAGTGTGAACAGTTGTCAGTGAATAAGTGTGATTGACTGACAACCAGTTTCGCATGTATTCGGTCTTTTGCCTCTGGGAAAGGCTCCAGCTCACTACGATGTTGAATAGTAGAAGTATTAATAGTAGTATAGTTGTATAAGTAGTATTTGTAGTATATTAGTAGTAAAAGTGTATAGGGCCGGTGGCCCTGTGGTCCAGTGGTTAGTGCATCAACCTCACATCGGGTTCGATTCCAGCTCCAGTTTTCCTGTGTGAAGTTTGCATGTTCTCCCCGTGCCTGCGTGGGTTTTCTCCGGGTACTGCGGTTTCTTCCCACATTCCAAAAACATCCGTGGCAGGCTGATTGAATACTCAAAAAATTGTCCCTAGATGTGAGTGTGAGTGTGGGTGGTTGTTCGTCGATGTGTGCCCTGTGATTGGCTGGCAACCGCTTCAGGGTGTCCCCTGCCTACTGCCCGAAGACAGCTGGCATAGGCTCCGGCGCGCCCCACGACCCTTGTGAAGATAAAGCGGTTCAGAAAATGGATGGATGGTGTATAGGGCCCTGCTGCAAATAATGAAAATCTGCAAGTAATTGCCAACAGATGCCTCACATTGGTAGCAAAGCACTATATATGTCTGAATGAAACTCATCAACTCCCTTTAACAATGAGATGGTGGCAAAGCATACCTTTGTTTTAAATTAAGCATTACATTTCATTTAAATTTCAACATAGTTTCTTGGCACCAAGATGGTGGCAACGCATAACTTTTGTCTAAATTAAGCTCCGATTTCACCTCAACATAGTTCCTCACCGCCAAGAAGGGGTATTTGTATTGCTTTGGCATGAGGACAATTAAAACATGAATATATGATTATTTGAATCAACAATAGATCAATATTTTGGGGGTCAACTGAAGTGGCAATAAATTTTGCGGGTCTTACCGATAACTGGTCCTTTGTATGATGTCATCAATATGTGGGATACCCTCTAAATATAATGGCAACCTTGGTATCAAAAAAGTTCAGACTATTGGCTAAAAAAAATGCAGACAGGAAGCTACACGGACACAAACAAATAAAGCCTTGCCTGCTAGTTACCATACGACCTTGGTGCGCTAGTAGGAACCTTCACTTCCTGTCATGCTTTATTCATATATTGTGTGTTGTGTTGCAGCTTTCATGAACACTGCAGTTGGCATGGTCATGTGACACACACACACACACGCGCCCACACACACACACACACACACACACACACCCACACACACACATGCACACACAGAGGTCATTCCTCATGCAAATGCAACATTGTCAAGGACTCTGGATTCCAGAAAGGTGGGGGGAAAATGGGTGTGAAAGTCAGGCCGTTCTTGCGCCTGTCTTGTGAGCGAGCTGCAAACACAAGGTCTCTTCATTAGAATGCAGCAGAGAGCTCCAGCAGAGGAGAGGAATGATGAAACCAGAGCTAAAAATAGCCGCCTCCCAGGATCCCCCTCATATGCCACTGTAAACACTCACATTCACTACCAAGCTTGTGTGTGCGTGTTGGGGAGGTTTGAGTCCCTCTGTTCCTTGCTCATAAAGGAGTGTTTGCTTTAGCTAGCGTGTGTGTGCAATGAAAGCCATCTGTGGTGCTTGCTGGTGCAAGTTAAAAGCCTCTCATGAGAAACTGAAGACACCAACCTGTCAGCTGTAGTCAGTTGAAAAAAAGTGGTACAGGTACTTTGGATTTAAAAAAAAAAAGAAGCACACATTGTAAAAATTAATTAATTAAATAATTAAATATGTATTATTAATAATCATAATCATAATAATAATAATTTTAAAATAATAGTTTTACTAAATGCCTATGTCAATGCAATAATCTTTTTGATTGATTTTTCCACTACTTCTGAGCTAAGGAATTTCATGGAGCTGAAGTCACACACACACACACACACACACACACTTGTCATACAATTGCATCAAGTATTCAGAATTGTCAAATATTAAGGATCATCTTTATCTTGATACGGAATTAATTGAAAGAAAGAAACTCATTATGCCCGTAACATTGATTGCTCTAGATCAGTGGTCGGCAACCCGCGGCTCAGAAGCTGCACGCAGCTCTTTCATCCTTGTGTTGCGGCTCTGCGTGGCTTGGGAAAATAAATTATAAGTGTCCAATTGAAGTGTCTTAATTGTCTCAAAAACGTGAATCACGTCTGTTATGGTCTCTGACTGTACACTAGGTGGCAGTGTTGCTGTAAAAATACTGTCGACATGAATAAGGCAGGAGAACAGTTCTGTAATGGCGACTATCGTGAGTTGTACGAACTAGTGTTGTGCTGTTCATAGCCTGTTAAGAAAACACTCTGGCCTTGTTATTTTGCCTCCCGACAACACAACTTCTTTCTTCAGACCTTGTGCAATTTCGGTGATCAGCATTCACCTTCTTCAGAGACGTTTGCAACCACTTGATGTGTCAGCAGGCAGACTTGACAGGTAGCATGCGCAGAAAGCCCAGTGACACGAAAACAACCAAAATGTAAAAGAAAAAAGGAAATTCGGTCAACTCTTTCTGGAAGTGAATTTCGAGAGGTCTCTCTCTCTCTCTCTCTCTCTCTCTCTCATTCTCTCTCCCTCTCTCTCTATTAGTAATAGTGGTAGTAGGCGTACTAGTCTTGTCGTATATTACCAGTGCTACTGTAATATTGGTAGAATATCCGGTATCCGTAGTAGCCATAGTCGTAGCATATCTATCTGTATATTAGTGCCAATGATGGAAGTATTATAAGTACGTAGAACTTTAGAAGGAGGAGATGCTAATTAGTATTTGTGGGGACTACAGCGATACTATGTTCCCCACAAATATCAATTAACATCTATAGCATGACTGTATAGTGATAGGAAATGATATGATGGATGACATCTATGGATAAAATTATGACTTACCTTGCAGTTTATTGACTGCGCTAGCAAACGTTTGGGATTAAATGATGCAAAGGGAAGATTTTTGGGTCATCAGGCGGTTTCTCTCCCATGCAAATTAGTTGTGCGAGGAGACGTCAGCACAGCAAAGCATACTGAGTTCACGCCGGCTTTAACAAATCCACGTGAGTTGAACACAAGGTATGCTTGTGAAAAAAAACGACAATGACAAGAGAACTAATAATGAATAGAGCATTTCAATGCTTTGCTGAACTTAACTAGCAAGTTCTTTTTTTTTTTTTAGCTGGGCCATGCTTTCCCGGTGTGACATCCAGCATGGATGATGGATGACAGATAAGTGGCGCACACATTGGTTTCCATAGCAATGCTGTTTCCAGTTGCCTCTGCAGCGTGACGTCACCAAGGTCTTACTTGAAAACTGCAAGACCATTTGAAAAATAACTTGAATACAGTAGTCAATTTGTTAGTATCATAATCAGAGAATATTTTCATTCCTTGCATTTCATTTGAATCCATTCTTCTTAAACAGGATTGAAATAGTTGGACGTCAAAGTCGATATCATTCGATTGCAAAAGGGTCGACTGGTTCAGCACGATCATTGTAACGCAACAATGCTACTCTCTAGTGGATATAAACTGAACTACAGAGTTTGGACATTTAAAAGCATCCCAACATCAGTCCCAGATTTGTAGCGGAATCTTACACCCACTCTTCCATTCCCTCCCCTCAAGCAGGAGGCTACGGAGCACCCCAAGCAGTACTACCAGATAAAGGAACATCTTTCCAGAAGCTGTTCGACTGTTAAACTCAAACAGTGTTTAGTAACCCCAAAATAAGCACAGACTGCCCCCCCCATGCCTTTTTTATCCTTCCACGGTGACCACTTTGTTCTTGAACGCTTTATTTCTTGTCAAGTACAAAATGACTTTCCAACAATCATATGGAATTCACCCCTGTTCGCGGGGTTACTTCACAGAGCTTGTCGACTGACATCCTTTTGTCTACCATGATCCTAAGAATGACATGATAGGTGTTTTCTTCAGCCATACACCGGCATATTTATTTCAACAGGCAGAGAGAGAAAAATGAAAAAAAAAACAAAAAACAGCGTGCCCTTTTTATATGTCTGATCAAGTCATTCACCACGACCAATGCAGAGTAGAGTTACATTGCCCTCTTCTGGCTAAATTGCAAAAAGGCAATCATACAACCTGAACAACCCCCTTTATCTTCTCATATTTGACCGTATTTTTTGTTGTTCCGTTTTTATTTTAACAAGCCTTGGAACTTACTGGTTAACCAACGAACATATCGTGTGGAAATGTGTGTCGATACAGCTGCAGGGAGGTGACAACTCGGGAGCCATGCCTCCTTTGAATTGTAGTTGTTTTCGGTGTTGTTCCAGCGAGCTGCACATCAGCACAAAAAGCAGCTGGCATTCACCACGCCCTGGACCAGCAAATTCCGCTGAGTCAGCTTTTAACACCATCTGGCATGTCCGCGCTCTGCCTGACAAATCCCGCTGAGTAATCACGCCTTTGTGCTCAGCGCGACGTGGCCTCTTCAACACCCATATTGTCACGAGAAGACATTGTAATGTTACGGGAATAAGGTTGTTTGCATCTTCCTCCCGGATTCAGCCGTGTTCGGTTAATTCAAAACTCTAAATTGTCCAGCAAGTGTTAATAGTTGTTTTATGCAATTGGCTGGTGACCACTCCGTTTTTGTATGACTTTTTCCTGAAAAGTATCAGGGCCCAACACCTGTTCTCCAGATAGGCAGATGCTGGGGGCGCAGTGGACTGTAGGGGGCGCTAGAAATCAGAGGAAAATTCACTGAATTATACTCAAAACTCGATTATTATTTCTATTTACTCTACATTTCAAGCCAAAAGGAAACAGGAATAAATTGAAATGAATATAAACAATTAAATAGAAACAAGGTGAATTAATTTGATGTCACTGTTCGTGCCCAGGCGTGGCTACGGCTGACGCTGTGTGTGTCACCCGCGTTGACTCAAGTCTCGAGGTTAGTTGCTCTCCATTTCTAAATGCATGTTGGTGGTAGTTGTCCTTTAAATGGTTATGAAAACAGAAATCATTCCATGATTGAGCAACAAAATCGGAAATAATGTACCGGTACATGTAATGTGCCAATAAATTTAATTGATTTTAAACTAAAAAGTTAAAACATCAATGACAGCCTCATTTTTTTGGAGAGAGAGAAACGTGAAATTATATCCATTGAACACATTTTAATCATTTGCAAAGGGTATACAAGAACTTCTTTTCAGTGGAATGGTTCAACTTTATTCTTGTAAAATACCCTTTTCCCTTTCTTTTTTTTTGTTATTATGATGACTTTGCTCTTCTAAATTTCCCCCTCAATTGGGTAACAACCTCAGTCTTACCCTAACTCTTTCATCTTCCTAACACAAATCGTATTACTTATGTCAAATTGTGACTTTTTTCCTGTGTTCTTTTAAAACACGCCCTTTTCCCCCTTAATTTTACAACTTTAAATCTCTTTTTTTTCATTCCGCGTTTTACTTACTTCCAACTTTTTTCGCCTATTGCAACTTAATTGGTGTACCACAATGACTTCCTCCTGATATATTATCATTTGCAACTACATTTGGCCCTCCCACTGTGAGTACGTTTACATGCAGTCAATATTCGGATTAAGTCAGGGCTTGAAAGTGTGATCTTTATGCTCGCAAATGCTCCCATTTTTTTGTGTGCTAGTAAATATTTCATCCGGTCGCACAGCATGATTGCATGTTTTAATGCTCCTACGGGTACATACAGCGAACTCATCCCTGGCAAGCGTTCCAGTTTCTCGAGTGGCCCCTTTGCAAAATTAATTGCCCACCTCTGAACTATATTCTTGTAAAGATGACCTTAATTTTGTAAGAATTCCACTTTATCTTGAAATGATCCCGGTTGACTTTATTCACATAGTATTAAAATTACACGTATCTATCTTTTTAAAAAGTCACATTTCCTGATTTGTTGCATCTTATTTTTATTTTGTTTTCAAAATAAAGTTGCATCTAAATGTCGCAGACACGCCGGAGGGATCCAACTGTGGGCTCCATGGCGGCCCACTCACCGAAGCGGCGGTACTGGCCTCTCTCCAGCAAATACTGTTGTCCGTTATAATCGGGAAGCTCATAGAAGATCCAGGCGCCGTCTTGCACTTGGGCAGAGTGTACGCCCCCCGGAGACCAAACATCTGATAGTTGATTGATATCTTGGATGCACTCCAACATCTGACCACTGAAGTCAGGTTTCTCAAAAATGCGGATTCGGAATGTGCCAGAAAACTGGAAAACAAACAAGGAACTTGATGTCTTTTCTATAGTGAACATGTGTTTGAAACTGCATTTTTCATATTGGGCCCTATTTTTTGTTCCGGGCTCACGTCGAGTGCAAAGCTCAGTCTAACTGTGAGCATTGGTGGAGTTTTCTTTCTTTTGGTGTTTTGCTAGACTGCACCAGTAAAAATGGCTATAACTGGGCATTTATGCCTTTGTGTACCATTGCGGGATGGAACATAGTGTTTTCCCGGCCAATCCTGGCGGCATTCCTCATTTGCATAAAAATCAGGGCAGTAAGGAGTACATGGTCAAGTACACCATGCTTGAGCATTGCAAAAACAGAAATAAGACTCACTGGAGTTTCTGCATGAGATTGGGATGCAAACGGCAATATCTCCCATTTGGTAGTCAGCCGTGTGTGTGACATGTAATTGGAGACCCCCATTTCCCCAAAAGTGGCGAGGCTGCTATTAAAATATTTTAAGATGATAGTGATCTTAGTTTGTGAAGTTAATTGATTTCTACAATTAATGGTGCATCGAAGCTGCTTCGTGCGCCGGCACACCCGCAACACTGCCCCAGACACGCAAGACTAGACTTGCGCTGGCATGAAAATGAAGTTAGGGGCGGGCGCCAATCGACCAAAATAGGGCCCATATGATGAAACACACAAACACAACACGACCTATAAGCTGGATTTAAAACGTTTCAGGACTGTTGTCAATATATATGTCAAATCCATTATTTTCTTTTGAAATAATGCCTTTGAATCTAACACACTTTCCTAAGCATCTGTGCCACGCCTTGATGCACTCCAAGAAGGCTTCTTCTGGGATTCTCCGCAGCTCGGTCACCATCTCAATGTCATTCACTTCTTCAAAATTTGCCCTTTGGTGAGCCCTTGAACTTGGGAAAAATGAGGGAAAACAAACACACACACACACACACACACACACACACACACACACACACACACACACACACACACACACACACACACACGCAGCCAGGTCGGGCGACTAGGATTGCTCCGGCAAGACGATGTTCTTTTATAAAGTGTTGGGTGAGCAGGGCATTGTGAGCCTTGTGACGCCTTGTCACAATGAGTGGTTTTATGTTGAATTTTACATACAGCACTTTGTTAAACTCTGTGTGTGTACGTGTGTGTGTGTGTGTGTGTGTGTGTGTGTGTGTGTGTGTGTGTGTGTGTGTGTTTATGCATTTATACATAAAAATGAGTTGAATTAAAACACCCGCGAGTTGTCCTGCCACATTGGTTACCTCTTCTCGAGCACTGAATGAAGTAAGTACTGCAGGGTAGGATGTATTTATAGACCTGCTGGGGAATTCTCTGGACCACAATGAAGTCTTGAAAATTTGAGTTTTGGGTTTGACATATGTATTGTGACAGTAGTCCTGGAACTTTTCTGACACATCTGGTGCAGGATTTATTGTTTTTCTTGTTTAAGGTTCTCTTCAAATTTCTTTTTCATTGCGCTTTTTATGATTGTCGAAACATTGCTGTCACTGTTTATGACTTTATTCAGGTAAAATGCAAATGTACATTACAATTTTTTGAGACAAAAATATTTTTTTGCAAGTTATGATCATTAATTTTACAGTCACTTTATGACTGTAAAATTAATGATCATAACTTTTTCCCTCAAAATAACACCGTATGTATGCTAAAAAAATTGAGACTTTTCTCACCAATATTCTGAGCGTGTGTGTCAAACAAACAGCAGGAATAAAGTTGCTTTTGAGAATTTTTTTCAGAGCGTCTCAACGAAACATACATAGGGGATAATGTGGCAGGAGCGGACGCTGGGGGTGTTGCCCTTCCAGTGGTGGTAGTCTGGGTATTCGCCCCTGGTGAGGACGTACTGGCGGCCCAGGTAGTTTGGCCTCTCGAACAGAACCCAGGCCCCATTCTTGACACGCACTGAGCTGCAGCGACTCAAGTGACTACTCAGCTCTGGACAGTCACTGCTGCACTCGTAATAGTCACCCTGGAAGTTCTGCTCTTGGTAAAAGATGATCTGGCCACCAAAAATGAGGATGTTGTTGTTGCTGTATACCAGGGGCATCAAACTCAGACAAAAGTCGTGGGCCACTTTGTAATTATGTTTAGTAGGGTAGTTAGTTTTCCTCATTGGGCCGTTATGACGGCAAAACCAAATAAATGTTGAATTGATGGCTTACTCATTTTGAAATCAGGTGGCAAGGATAATAGGATGGTGAATTATTGTTCAAGTCACTGTAAAAAGGGTAATGAAAATAATGTTTTCAAAATCTCAACATTTTATTATTTACTACACATAAATATTTTACATTTTGGTGGAGATTTAGGCAAGGTTCAAGAAAGTTGGCAGACATAATTTGGATTTGGAGGCACACAAAATTATGTGGCAGGCCTTGAGTTTGACACCTGTGCTGTATACAGTGTACCCATGTATGATGAAATAATTGTTACAGTTTAACCCCTCCCACACACTCTTGACATTTATATTCATGAAAAGATTATTACATTTACTGTAACACACTTTTTAACACATACTAAATGTATATTTGTGCAGTGTGTAGGGGGAAAAAACACCGGCCAGTAAAACACAAATAAAAACACAATGAGAAAAGAATGTGACAAACAAACTAATTTTGTGAAGTGGGGGGAAATAAGGGTAAATTTGCAATTCACCAAAAGTCACGTTTTGTCATATTTATTAAAATTGTCTGTATGACCTTTCAGTAGTACATGATAATGATGAGCTATGGAAAATGTCTCTAGCCCCCAATCTTGTATCTTTAGTTTGATTTGCAACAAACCACCACACCTGAGGTAAAACAACCAACTAGACAGAAGGCATGCAATTACCGACACACTAACACAGCCTTATGTTGACCTGTTAGGTTGGGTTTCAATAGCTCTACTGAAAATCCTGTGGAATATCCACTGTTGTAAAACAATAATATACAAAAAAATATCCCTTATGCCAACAACTTGGCAACTAAAAAAGAAAATCATAAAAGAAGGAATTGGACAGAAGACAAAACAAGGGGGAAACAACATCTTAGTTTCCTTGAGAGATGGAGGGAGCTCAGGCACATGAGAGAATTCAGAAGCCAATGCAAAATTTGCAATATTTCTGCTTGACAGGTAAATTCATCATTCTTTAACATTTTAAAATTGATTGTACATTCCAAAAAAAAAAAGGCTTAAATATGATAACATTTAGTGTTATAGTAACACTCCATTACGATTATGGAGGCTAACGCTATCAACCTTGCAACTGTGGCTTATGTCGCCTTCTTTACAGTGCTAATGCTAGCTTAGCATTGGTTAAAGCTGGTTATGCATTTCCCGCAGTACACGTTCATAATTGAATGAATTTATAAATGGCCATGTTTGAGAATGACGCCCATCCACCACAAATCATTATATGTTCAGAAACTTTTCTTTTCTTGGATTTGTTCATGTTTTACCGACCAGGGGTCGAATAGTTTAACGGGAAGTCAAGTAAAAAAACATTTTGCGACAATAATTTGTTGCATGAGCCCACTTTTATAAATAACAGTATTCTGATTAATATTGCCTTTGTGGAATAAGATTTAAGCAGCAAAATCCACCCATTTTCATCCATTTCAGGGAGCGGCCATTTTGCCTCTGATTGTTGACTGAAAATTACACCACAGAGCCGAAGGGCTCAAGTAAGGACTAGAGACGTTACACAAATCTGGTCAAGTGTATCGACGCCAGTCAATGTTTTGGATTTTATGCAAATTTGGTGATCAAATGACTGTTATTTCAGAATCTTTGCGATCTGTCAGTGGCATATTGTTGTCCATCGTTGCACCCGTAAACATCACGTTATGTTTAATATTTGTCAGCTATTTTTTTTTAAAAGAATTTGTGGGGTTGAAATCATTACTTTTTCCAATCATTTTCGCTGTGGCGCTGATTGATTGTAGAGTAAATATGCAACTTGTTCAAATAGATTTTTCGCTCCATCTTCTGCAATTCTCCAATACTTATGCAATTAAGTTCAGTGAAACTTCAGTCGGAAAAATATGGAGAAATTTCTTTCATTTTAAAAAAATGCTTTACATTCTATTTTATTCTAAACTTATAACCACATATGTTTTATGCAGTACAATACTACAAAGTGCTATTTTTCTTTTTACAAAAAAAAGCCGCCCCCCACAAAAAAATGTTGGGATGTTTCTTGGCAGTGGGGGCTTGTATATATTAATGCCATTTACATTGATTTCATTGGGAAACGTTGATTTGAGAGCGACAAATTAAACTCAAAAGTCAAGGTAGCACTGTATATGGATTGATGGAATGAAAGTCATTCAAAGTAAATAAAAACAATTAGGCATGATATGGTGGCTAATTCTGACAAAATCTTCCTACCTTTCCCACTTGCTCCATGTTTGGGCTTCACACAATTTTTACCAACAGTTTGTATGTCAGAACGTTCTCCACAAGCCCGTTCTGGATTTATACATCCACTGGGCAGTGCGCAGCATTGTCATGACAATGGCTGCAGCATTTACTGCTGATCTCCACACTAGATAAGCCAACAGTGGGGTCATCAAAAACGAGCCAATGTCAAAGCCTAAAGAAAAGTATAAAAAGAGAATAATGCTCCCAGAAACATTCCTGAGCTCTGCCTAAAGTTCCATTGTACTTCTGCTTCCAAAAATGTTCACAGTTGAAACTGCACCCTCTAGTGCAGGGGTGTCCAACTCATTTTTGTTGCGGGCCTTTGGATGGCCGCTATGAATATTGGGAAACCATATAAATGTTTAATCACCTCCACATATTACATACACAGTGCACAACAAATTGATGGATAACTAGTTTTAAAATCAGAAGTCAAGAATAATGACTGTTATTGCGGATTACATATGACAATTTGAAATTTTGGTTCAGACTTTAGCAAGCATCATGGAACTTGACATGCTTGATTTGCTTTTGCGGGCCACATAAAATGATGTGGCGGGCCAGATCTGGCCCCCGGGCCTTGATTTTGACACCTGTGCTCTAGTGCATTAGCTGGCACAGTACATGAACGGCACGATGATGTGTTTGATACTTGATGCATCGGTGCTGTAACTACAGAAAACCTCCATATGTACCAAGGTTAATGACCACATCATATTGACTAAGAATTGCCCAGTCCAGTTTTTGCTATTTAAAAGCCTATGTGCAGTCCAATAATCTTTGAGGGTCAGTGCCCCAATCCAAAAGCCATCAAGTGTTTTGATTTTGTTTTGCTTGAATGCAGCACTAATCTAACACTATAAAAATAGAATAAAGTCGCCTACTTGGTCAGGTTTTTGTTGAGAGCATACACTTATTTGGTTAAAAAGATGTTTCTTTTTCATTTTTGACTTTTCAGTGTTTATCATTGCCTTAGAACTAAATGATCTTGTGGAAGGAGCCCACTCGTACATGACCCCCGCGCCAGCCATCACTACTCTCATAGACCAACGGGCACTTCTCGACGCACTCAGCCGACTGACCCTCCCCCAAAGTGCTGCTTGTTGTAAAACCAACATTAGCACTCATGCTAATGCAAACAGCACAGGGATTGTTCGATAAATATGTAATATTTAAATATCTAATATTGTAAATATACATTATTTGGCTGGTACACAATTTTTACCAACAGTTTGTATGTCAGAACGTTCTCCACAAGCCCGTTCTGGATTTATACATCCACTGGGCAGTGCGCAGCATTGTCATGACAATGGCTGCAGCATTTACTGCTGATCTCCACACTAGATAAGCCAACAGTGGGGTCATCAAAAACGAGCCAATGTCAAAGCCTAAAGAAAAGTATAAAAAGAGAATAATGCTCCCAGAAACATTCCTGAGCTCTGCCTAAAGTTCTATTGTACTTCTGCTTCCAAAAATGTTCACAGTTGAAACTGCACCCTCTAGTGCAGGGGTGTCCAACTCATTTTTGTTGCGGGCCTTTGGATGGCCGCTATGAATATTGGGAAACCATATAAATGTTTAATCACCTCCACATATTACATACACAGTGCACAACAAATTGATGGATAACTAGTTTTAAAATCAGAAGTCAAGAATAATGACTGTTATTGCGGATTACATATGACAATTTGAAATTTTGGTTCAGACTTTAGCAAGCATCATGGAACTTGACATGCTTGATTTGCTTTTGCGGGCCACATAAAATGATGTGGCGGGCCAGATCTGGCCCCCGGGCCTTGATTTTGACACCTGTGCTCTAGTGCATTAGCTGGCACAGTACATGAACGGCACGATGATGTGTTTGATACTTGATGCATCGGTGCTGTAACTACAGAAAACCTCCATATGTACCAAGGTTAATGACCACATCATATTGACTAAGAATTGCCCAGTCCAGTTTTTGCTATTTAAAAGCCTATGTGCAGTCCAATAATCTTTGAGGGTCAGTGCCCCAATCCAAAAGCCATCAAGTGTTTTGATTTTGTTTTGCTTGAATGCAGCACTAATCTAACACTATAAAAATAGAATAAAGTCGCCTACTTGGTCAGGTTTTTGTTGAGAGCATACACTTATTTGGTTAAAAAGATGTTTCTTTTTCATTTTTGACTTTTCAGTGTTTATCATTGCCTTAGAACTAAATGATCTTGTGGAAGGAGCCCACTCGTACATGACCCCCGCGCCAGCCATCACTACTCTCATAGACCAACGGGCACTTCTCGACGCACTCAGCCGACTGACCCTCCCCCAAAGTGCTGCTTGTTGTAAAACCAACATTAGCACTCATGCTAATGCAAAGAGCACAGGGATTGTTCCATAAATATGTAATATTTAAATATCTAATACTGTAAATATACATTATTTGGCTGGCAAATCACAACAATGTGACAACAAGCCGGTGAAACCGACAAAGCTACCATGCTAACCACAGCTGGGTATTCCTATCAATGTGTCTTCGCACTCAGGTTGCATTCTTCTTGCTATACAGTATGTTCGCATTTCAGCAACATTTTAAAAATGGACCATTGTAGGATTTTCCTTTTCGTTGAGGTCAAGGTTAAAATAGTTGTACAAGGTATCCCCCAATTTGCAATGAAGCCTTCACAAATGCAGGTTTTGGACATGAACGTTAGCCATCCCATTCTAAATTTACGTCATTGTTACACACTGCAGCTTTAAACTGGTTGCATACATTTATTTTTCAACACATTAACCAATTGTTGAATGTGAGAGAGGCCCCCCCACATGACTAGGAACCAATTGCCATTGAAAAATGGGTGCGCTGACCCCTTCAACACACTACGCCACACACAAAACATCTTGTCATCGTGCCAGTACCAAGACTGCCATGCGAGAAGCAGCTTTGAGCCAAAAGGCAGCCACAATGCTGAAAAACACAAACCAGATAGCATACCGCGAGACAAAGAAATCAAAAAACCAAGGCCAACTTTCAGTTTGTCTGGAATATACAGCGTGGCGTCAAACTCATCTCCTCGTCATATATATTGTGGTGAAAGTTTTGAGAGACACATTTTACAAATGATTGGTCCTCTATTTGCGTCTGGCAACAGCATGAACTTCAGGTGGCTTCCCAATCGGCTATCACTTTGTTACATCCCGAGAATAATCAGTTGACCACATCTGTAAGGATCTGCAACTGCAAAAAGTGAGCAGGTTTAACATTTCCGATTGTCAGCCCCAACACCTGACACAACTGGATAATCATTCAGATATCCGATAATCGGGCCTTTTATGACTTTCACCACAAATGAATGGTTAAAAAAAAAAAAACTCCAATTTGACTTGATTGCCGATCTGTGTGTACACTGCTTTAAACGTCCCTATATCAACCTATTCTCTTTGTAAGAAGGCCATGTGCATGAGTGTCCGCCCACCTGCTACAAATGGAAAGTCCCACCTTTTTGTCTGCTGATTACTGCTTGCTCACTGCACATCAATGCTGGTATTTGGATGGAGTGCAGCAAAATCCCACAGCCACTACAGAAACTTCCATCATCCTTTCCAGTTGGCTCACGTTCTTGACGTAGCAACATGACTTGATGGTCGTCGCGTCCCATTCACTTTTTGGGGTAGTCGGCCGAGCTCGGGGTGTATTAGGAGCTCGAAGAGCATCCAGCAGTCATTGTCCACTTTAATGGATTTGCATTAACTTAAGTAGGAGCTTAGATCCAGGATGTCAGTGTTGCACTCGTACAAGCTGCTGTAGAAGTTTGCAGCCTTGAAGAACACAATCTGGATGAAAGCTGGCTATTTTCAGTCCGTGTGTCATAAATACAAAATTTTACCAAAAGAATGTGAACATTCGTGCTCCCAACTGTCCCCATTTTCCATCATATTGCTGGCTCCCCCCCTGCCTGGTGCGCCTCTGCACTGGTTTATATTGACATGCAGAATGTGCAGACGAGGGGAAGCTATTATCATCTAAATTTGGCCATTTGCATATCAGAAAAATGGTCAAGTCTGATTTCCCTTGGTGCACGTGTGATGGCCTCATATAAAAAAAAAAATAAATAAAAGTCAAACGTCCTGACCTGACCCAGGATGAGTGGTTTTCACAGTATCTATGAACACATCTTGTGCTCTCTGAAAGTCATCAGATAGATAGACAATCTATCTCTCAATTACTGTCCTTGAGGAAGAAATGTGACAAATGCATGGCTGACACAAAACAGTCTGAAACAGAATGAATAAAAACATGAAGTGGAATCAGCTCATGCACATTTTTATTAAACGTCCATCAATGACTTATGTCACACCAATAGGTGGCAGCGTGTTACTTATAAATTGTAAACTTCAAGTGCAACAGTAGCTTCGAAAGCAGGAGCAGTTTCACTGCCCATGAGAATAATGTGACATAACAGCATGGTGAAAAAGTGTCTGGTTCCTTTAGCTTGATGCCCAGTCTTATCTGCAACAGTTACTTAAGGCCTTACTGAAAATAATGTTAGTTACGCAGGCATATACGTGACAAATACGCCAATGTTTGCATGCGGTGGTTGCGGACCAAACTATTAGGCGGCCTGTGCCCGAGTAGAGCCTCGGCACAACCTTCCCCAAGAACATATTTTTCATTTTTCCCAAAAGTACACCTGCTGTTTGAAAAACTGAAGAAAGTCCAGAGGCACCAAAAAACATTTGAATCCGCACCTGTGAATTATTACAAAAAGCTATTTTTTCACCCTGCAATAAGAATAGCAGCCAACAAAGTGCTCGTGCCCACAGAGAGTACACAAAGAGGCCTAGGTGACACGTTCTCACCCATAGGAAAGGTGGCCACAATTGGCACTGAACCAGAGGCATACAGTCAGGAATAATAACTATTTGCAGAGCGATTGAACAAACATTATAGGCCTGTATGCTGCGCTGCTGAGTAAGATGTTCCACACAAAGGCTCCATAGATCATTTGGCTATCATGACCAACTATAAAAGGTTTCAGCAGCTGGGCACAAGCAGCAGTGCAATCAGGGATAGGATTAGACATCAGCATGGGCAGAGTATGCGAAATGATTTTTTTTTTCTTTTTATGTAACATGGTTGTTGAGATTCTGAATGGCTTTTTTCAATGTTTTTGCAGATCATCTTCTATGAGGACAGAAACTTCCAAGGTCGCTCCTATGAAACCAGCAGCGACTGCGCCGAGTTGACCTCCTTCCTGAGCCGCTGCAACTCATGCCGGGTGGAGAGCGGTTGCTTCATGGTCTATGAGCGCTCTAATTTTATAGGCCACCAGGTGCTGGTCCGCAGAGGAGAGTACCCCGACAACCAGCGCCTTATGGGAATCAGCATGAGCGACTGCATCCGTTCCTGCCGTATGATCCCCATGGTAAAATCGTAAAGTTGGTGTCTGCTATTGGCGCATCATTTTTTTTTTTTGGAAAGCTCCCAACTGGGAAGCAAAATGTTTCACAAAGCTAACCCCCTTCTAAGCTATGTTCCTCGCTTTACAGCACCGAGGTCCATTCAGGATGAAGATATTTGAGAGAGAGAATTTTGGAGGCCAGATGAACGAGTTGCTTGATGATTGCGACAACATCCTGGACACCCTGCGCATGTCAGACTGCCTGTCTGCTCAGGTGTTGGAGGGCCACTGGCTGCTGTATGAGCAGCCCCAATTCAGGGGCAGAATGCTATACCTTAGACCAGGGGAGTACAGGAGCGTGAGAGAAATGGGGACGGGTCCGGTTGACATGAGGATTGCGTCTATCAGACGCATCATGGAAACATGTTAAGAGGCTCCTACTTTGAAAATGTAACAATTCATATCAATAAATGGTTCATAACTTATAACATGACTATATGGTTATTGTTGATTATCCACGTCAATCTGGTCCTGTATGTATATGTAAGACAATTGACTTGTGTTAATTGTTTGTCTTTTAATGAAGATGCTGTGTAATCTATTAGGAAGATATTGTATTTGGAAAAAGTAGAAAATATTAGTTGTATTTCTTTTTGTAGCCACACCATGCTACAAATAAATTATCTTTATGATCAAATAATCATTGTTGCTTTCATGATATATTACGCATCAGTCATTTTGACAAGACATGCATACTGTACATACCTACTACACACAACCGACAAAGCTGGAAAACACACAAAAACGCTTTCCGTCGGCTTCCCCAACCCACCTCCTTCCCTCAGTGATAGTCCAGGTGCAATGTAGAGGTGTGGAGCACCTTGAAAGGCTGAAGTCGCCACCCAGTGGTTCTGGGCTGTTACGTATTCCCCACCTGAATAGCGCCTCCCCTTCCACATATGCAAGTATTTTGAGTCTTTCTTGTTAATGTCTCCAATTAATTTCATGTGGTGTATTTTGTGTTTTTTTTCCAATCCCATACTGTGCCCCTCCCTTACAGGAGCAAAGCTTGGGACTTGTTTTTTTCACTCCCCTTTCCTTGTTTTTCTTTTTCATCTAAGAAAATCAGGGCGATGTCTCAGGCTTCTCCATTCTGTCTCCATCTGTTGGTGATTGTTTTCATGTCTCTGGGACAGGTTGTAACTGTTGATTGAATTTCGTTGCTCTGTCCTCGTGCATGTGCAATCACAATACATTTGATTCCATTCCATTTGAAATTCAAAAAACAATCCTCAAACATTCTGCAGGGAACAGAATCACTCATTCTGAACACTTTAAATATTTTCACTAGTTACTTCTGGCATACTTTCTGAGGGTTTTTGAGGTGGCTGATGCAGGGTAGTGGGTATGGGTGGCCAAACAGGATTTTGCACTTATCTTCCATGCTCCACATTGGCAATATATATTGTACTTATAAAGAATTCTATAATTATATTTTACATACATACATACATACATACATACATACATACATACATACATACATACATACATACATACATACATACATACATAGATCTCTTGGACATCTTGCATGCTGAAAAAGTGTGGGCGTCCCGGCACATACATACATACATACATACATAGATCTCTTGGACTTGGTCATCTTGCATGCTGAAAAAGTGTGGGCGTCCCGGCTCTCGTCTTTAGATAATACGAGCAAACGGTCTGTCAAGTGTGCCAACTTATGTAAAATATTAGTCAGCAGTAGTATTTTGGGATAGCTGTGGGCCTATTGAAGAGCTGGGCCGCACGTCCACAGACGTTACATGAGGAAGAACCTTTGATTGCATCAAAGGACCCAGCTTGCGAATTGCCTTCCTACAATTTGGAAAACAAGTGCCGTCGAGTTGCGCTGGAAGTGATATCATACGGCCAAAAATGCAGCTTTTGGAGGATGCAGTCTATGAATTTGGACATAGCCCTTGCAATTTCTTTCAAGCAGAGGCACAGGCACAGGTACAGGCACAGGCATAGGCATAGCCAGAAAAGTTTCATTGGAGTGGCAAGGGCAGGGGTCGGCAACCCAAAATGTTGAAAGAGCCATATAGGACCAAAAAAAAAACCAAACAAACAAAAACAAAACTGTCTGGAGCAGCAAAATAAATAAATAAATAAATGCCTTATAACGAAGGAAACACATGCTGTATGTATCTATGTAAGCTATATTAGCCTACTATCAAAATGACTTAAGTTGGCTACAAATTCACAATGAGCCTTCATGATTAAATGTTTTTTTCCCCTGCACTGCATCCTGTAGAGCAGGGGTGCCCAACCTTTTTCGACCGAAGATCTACTTTTCGATCAACCAACCTACCGCGATCAACTCATTACTGCACGCACTTACCAACGCATGCCTACCTACCTTCGCCGAGACCTGACGCGGAGGCATGGGACGCACTTTTGCAGCGTGTTCACTATCGTAGCTCACATGTACCGTTTTAAAATGCTTCTTTCGGCCCTCCACATTCTCATTCTTTGCCAGTACCCTCAGTGAATTGTACATGAAATGCTTTTTCTTTTTTTTTTTTGCAACAGCCACCTGCCTGGCATCCCGCTTTGCTAATATAAAACGTGTCGCAGGCTATGACGCAAATCTTTGTTGACAGACTCGTTGAAATGTAATATTTATTCTACACATTTTTACGGCATTGGAAAACATTAAGAATGTTTATGTCATGTTTTTCCTCTCACAGAAACCATATTAAAACAAACAAAAAAATTTCCCTCCCCCATCGTTTTCCATTTTGAAAAACTTTTGAAAAAGCTCCAGGGACACACAGACACACACACACACTAAAGAGCCGCATGCGGCTCTGGAGCCGCAGGTCGCTGACCCCCGGGCTAGGGTGACGCAACACCTTAGTGAGCGGTGGCAGTGCGTGCATCTGTCATTCTTTGTCACACCATGCACAGTTAGGGGTTCAGGAAATACAATTCATACATATCCAGAACAATGCTCATCACACTCATAATAAAGCAGGATTAAATCAAAGTTAAAAAAAAAAAAGCAACATCTTAATTTACTAGAGAATGCCTTTTTCTTTGTAGTGGCTTTTCTTTCATAATCTCGTAGTCATCCCTCACTCTCTCTCTCTCTCTGTCTCTCTCTCTCTCTCTCTCTCTCTCTCTCTCTCTCTCTCTCTCTGCCGCTCATTGCCACATTTGCAGCAGAGGTTCAGCGACGAACTTGTAAATTCAAGTAGAGTAACAGAAACTAACATGTTTGTCACAACCCCTCCACCCCACATCAACACATAACAACTAAACATCCATAACCCAGTTCATACATTGTGTTGTTGCAGTGCTTAAAAAAATCTATTAAACGTTCCAGTGAAGCAAAGCAAAGTTACAGAAAAACAAAAAGACAATACACGTGTTTATTTTAGTTTTCTTTAGCACAGCTTTTTTCAGATTTTTTTTCATCTGACATCACTGTCGTCTGCATTTAAAAAAACCCTTGATCACGACAAGAGTGAAATAGGTTTTATTTTTGTATTTGTAGATACTTTCAGAGTATTCTTAGTGCATGTGTGCATAGTTTATAGAGTAGCTGTTAGTTCCATTCTAAAACGTGCTCAACATTTACAGCTAAAAATGCAAAGGGCACAGTATTGCCTTCAGTTTCAGTTGCACTATTTAAATTTGAATGTTCTATCATCTTAATTGTCTTTATTATTCATTTGTATATACCTTAATAGGGCTGTAACCTATAGCAGTTACACAAGAGCAATTGTTGTTGCATAGCCTACACCGACTCATTAAGTGCTCAGCATTCATCTTATTCATGATATGCATAAAACCATAAAAACCAGCGAATGCGGAAAATGAAACCTGAATTTAAAACGTAGGTGTCCATGCCAGGCTTATGTTTGTGCGTGTGCATTCATGTGTGTGTTGGGGGTTATAACCCCTGCCCTCCCTATTGAACCCCCCCATTACCCCAGGTAATACGCTCGAGAATTAGCAAGGTTTACTTGCATCATCTAGAAAATGGGAAGCTCTACCGTATGCGAAACCTATCATCCTTGGTGCATCTAATGAGCCCAATAGCAGTTGTTTGCTTTGTATTCTTTATTTACTCTGCATCTATCCATCCATCGATTTTCCCAAACCGCTTATCCTCACTTGGTTTGCTCAGCTGTCTTGGGACGGTTGGCGGGGTACACCCCGAACTAAATATAGCAACATAAAATTGATGGGAAAAAAATGAAGGCATGACTCCTGTCAAAGGAAAATTCTGCGTGGACAGTATGACCCTGTGGGTATACTATGTGTAAGCAACTCAACACTCTATAGGCTTTTAAAGTCGGGTGCTTGCTCAGGACTTTAGACAATAGGGAGCATGCAGTCTTTGTCTCTTGTCAGGTATAAATGTTGCATGTTCAGACAGAGAGGTATCAGTTCAAGCACAGTTCTTTGAGCGATCCAGTAGACCACTACTATCAACATGGGCAAGGTAGGTCAAACCACCACCACTGGTGAGTTCATTTTGTTATCACTGCAAATTAAAATAATGCCTGTCCCCCACCAAGATCATCTTGTTTGAGGAGAAGAACTTCCAGGGTCGCTCTTACGAATGCATGAGCGACTGCGCCGACATGTCCTCCTACCTGAGCCGGTGCCAGTCCTGCAGGGTGGAGAGCGGCTGCTTCATGATCTACGAGCGTCCTAACTTCATGGGCAACCAGCACTTCCTGAGGAGGGGCGAGTACCCCGACTACCTGAATCTGATTGGCCTGAGCAGCGGTATTAAGTCTTGCCGGATGATCTCCATGGTAATTCTAAAAACAAAACAAATGTTGAACGAATGAATTTTCCTGCTGTTTTCTCTAATTCCTGATTTTGGTGTCATCTCCCAAAAAAAGCACAGAGGTCAGTTCAGGATCAAGATCTTTGAGAGGGAGAATCTGAGCGGTCAGATGAACGAACTGATCGATGACTGCGACAACATCACGGAGCGCTTCGGCATGAGCGAATGCTTGTCCTGCCAAGTGATGGAGGGCAACTGGCTGCTGTTTGAGCAGCCAAACCTCCGGGGCAAGATGCTCTTTGTGAGGCCCGGCGAGCACCGGAGCTTCAGAGAGATGGGCCTGAGCAACACTCGTTTCATGAGCATGAGACGCATCACCGATTCATGCCAATAATACATTGCTGCCCAAATAAACGCTATGAATTTCTAAATTCTGTTTCTGTCGCACTTTATCGTCATCGGCCAATGTGGGGTTTTGAAATGGAAACTTATGTAGACTTCTGCTTATGTAGACTTCATACTAGGTAACCTACAGTACTTGTATTAATTCAAATGGTCATGGTTTAAATCACACAGACAACACAAGTCATTTAAGATTCACAAAAAAAAAAAAATCTCACTAAAATGAAACTTTAGCTTTCCAGTAGATGCAGAAACAATTGCACAGCCACAATTCACACAAAAGGCTGCTTCACAGCACAGGGAATGGATCACGGAACCAACAACTTTTGCAGAAACCTCCCTGGCATGTTCACACCACGGGAACGGTTCAAATGTAAAGTTCCTAGAAATTCTTCATGTCTGAACAGAGCGCTCGGTGTTTCAAAATGGCCCAGGAATTTCTTACTTAGGAGTGCTGTCTGAAGCGTTCAACAACAGTTCTGAATGGATGACTTACGTTTGCACTGACTACTGTCTTGATTTGTCATTGTTGCATCGTGTTATAAGCAGGAGGACTCCCAGACAAAAATTTACCACAGATGTGGTGGGATCATGAGGTGTAGGCTGTGTTGTTGACATTTTTCCCTCTGAGGTGTCCCGAGCAAACCAGAAGATGCAATTAAAACATGAACGTCGCGATCAAAATATAGAACATAAATTTCGGTGAGCTCATGAGACGCGTTCTCATGTGATCAAATGAACAAGACACCCCCAAAAAAAAACAAGATAAAGAAAAAAGGATACCGTACCTCTGTTGTGTATTGATTTAGAGTAAAGATTCGAAAATAAGTCCTTAATAGAGTCATCGGGGATCTTCCTTGTTTATATTCATTGACACCATGTTTTTTTTTTTTTTACTCGTTTGAATTTTACAGTCCTCTTCACTTCTTTCAATTGTATACATTACATAAATTTGGTAAAACTTTTCTGAAGAGTTGAAGAAAGAGAACAACTTTAAGATGATGCTTAAAGTTTACAAATTCATTACGATGTGAAGGACTTCCGGATGTTACCTGATGTAGTTCACTTCACCTACCAGTCAGTTCCTCGACTATCCTTACACAGTAAGTTCAATTTTCATCTCATGTGACTTTTTAAGTACTCTAGTGCGTTCATTGTCATATATCTTTGCAAACAAAAAGAGTGTCTAATTCGATTTCTGTTTGGATAATATGAATAATAAAGATATCATGCCTGCACTTGTTGGCTACTTTCCTGCATTCGGGTCACCTTGTCTGCCAATGCTCACTCCCTCATATTGTAAAATAGGAATATTGAATACAAATTAATCAGACAATTAAGATGGTAGTCCATTCAAATTTGTATCCATCCAGAAATGTGATCAAGTTTGATCAACCCACCTCTCTGTAATCCTGAAAAGGATAGCAGGTTTTAAAAATTCGATGGAAGGGTATTCCCTTCAGGTCGCTGATAGTGTAGTGGTACACTCGCCTGACTTGTGGGTGGGCAGTGTGGCATCGGTTTCCACTCAATGACAGTGTGGATGTGGATGTGAATGGTTGTTTCTCTCTATATGTGCCCTGCAAGTGACTGGTGACCAGTTCAGGGTGTAGTCCGCCTTCCACCTGACGTCAGCTGGGATAGGCTCCAGCAGCCCCCCTCCTCCCCTCGCCCTCCCCGCTCGACCCTGTTTAGGATAAATGGTGTTGAAAATGGCTGGATGGATGGTATTCACTTTTGAGCTTGTCCCTCACTACATAGCCACTAATTTTCAATACCATATCCTGCAGATTAGAAAAAATATAATAATTCAGATCCCAACCCTTTTTTTTTCTCTGGCTGTCAATGCAAAATAAATTAACAAGGAAACAGCTAAAATTTGAGAATCCGCTATCCACATCAGGTTGATGCCATCACAGATGAGTTGAGTCAGACCTGATTAACAGAAAAGATGAAAAGTCTCAATGTTCACCCATTTGTTTCACATGTCCACGCATAGATACCCACATGCCCGCACAATCCACCAGAGAAAAAAACACTTTTGTTTGTCGGCTAGTGCTTTGTATACAGATGTGTCGGACTATTGTTGTTGCCGTACAAAAGGATACGCATACCTATAAATCGCCAGTTTGCGGATCAGAGCGTCATGCGGCGTGTTTCGAGTGAATCAGATGGCAATGTCCCACTCACTTTTGGAAGCCCCCAAAAAGTTGCTCATTGTTTTGTTTCCGTGTAGGAAACATGATTTTAATGTCTTCCCTCGGATGCAGTCAAAGTGGAAATGGGACGAATACCACTCAGGACTCCATAGGGCCTCCATGCCGTGTTGCTGTGTCAGGGCTTCACACACAATAGTGGCCACAGAGTCTTTGGGTTTGGTCAGGTATAAAAGACATAGTGGCGTCGTCACCAAAGCGGCATCACAGGTGGAGGAGGAATCCACACAGAAAAGATAAGCATGGGAAGGGTAAGCGCACAAATCCATACGTTAAGCAATCTGTTTTTTAAATCCTTTTTAAACTCAATCATCCGTTTCCCAGATCACCTTCTTTGAGGAGAGGAACTTCCAAGGACACTCCTATGAGTGCTTGAGTGATTGCTCCGACATGTCATCCTACCTGAGCAGGTGCCAGTCCTGCCGGGTTGACAACGGCTGCTTCATGGTCTATGAGCGGCCCAACTTCCTGGGTAACCAGTACTTCATGAGGAGGGGCGACTATGCCGACTCCATGAGCCTGATGGGCATGAGGGACTGCATCAAGTCTTGCCGTGCTATCCCCATGGTAGGCGAGATAACGTTCACACATCACATTTCTTTCAGGAAGAATGACAAAGGATATTAAAATATGCACCATTTGTCCCGAAGCAGCACAGAGGCCAGTTCAGGATGAAGATCTTCGAAAGGGAGAACTTTAGAGGCCAGTCCCATGAGCTGCAGGAAGACTGCGACAACATCATGGACCGTTTCCATATGAATGACTGCATGTCCTGCCAGGTGATGGATGGCCACTGGCTGCTGTTTGAGCACCCCCAGTTCCGTGGCAAGATGATGTACGTGAGGCCCAGCGAATACCGTAGCTTCAGGGAGATGGGCCTGAGCAGCATGAGGTTCATGAGCATGAGGCGCATCTTGGACATATGAAAGTTGTTCTGTGGTATGTTTCTCTAAAGAGACCAGAAATAAAACTTTTCTCAAAAATTATTCTGTTTTTAACATATTTTTCACAACAGGGGAACTACCGTATTGGCCTGAATATAAGACGGCCCTGATTATAAGACGACCCCCTCTTTTTCAAGACTCAAGTTTGAAAAAAGACTTTTTGAACACCAAATTAATTTTTATACAGAAAATAATTACAGTACCTCTTAAATAAATGGTTATAACAATATATTTGAGAGAAAAAGCATGTTGTTTTGCCTCATTCAAATCTTAATATCTGAACATTTAAATATGTAAGCTAAAGTGCAATCACATTATGTTTAGCTGAATGACAGCTCTGCTGATGGGCATCCCGTCCTTTCATTTCTCGTCCACGTACGCGCACACCCTCTTGCCAAGTTCTTGGAAGCGGCCGCTCTGAGGACCACGGAAAGCTTTTCTCTGACTGTGAGCATTTTTTAGGTGATCTTTTTGAGCTCTCCATCTCCGTACATTACACTCTGTGACACCATATTTCACAGCCGCTTTGCAATTGTTTGAAGACTCTGCCTCATTTATCACCATCATCTTGAAGTTTACATCATAACTTCTCCTCAGCTGCCGGTTAACTTGGCCGATCTTCGACCCACTTTTCTCCAGATTGTCGCTACGTTTCTCCATTTTCTGTTATCTCTTCTATTATTTTCTTCTCTTTTCTTTCTTACCGCTATTTTTATTTTTATGCTTTGTGACAGAGGTTCGCTTTGGCCTGGGGGGGTCAAGTTCAGCATTCGCTTCAATGATATCTGGCGCCATCTAGCGTCGTGAATGGGTATAATGTCTAGACCCTGGATATAAGACGACCCCCACTTTTTCAGTCTCATTTCAATGCAAAAAACACCGTCTTATATTCGGGCCAATGCGGTAGTAAATCAGTGTATGTTCATTCTGTTTGAGACACCTGCATCATTTATGGTCACAATGCCTATCCCAGCTGTCTTCGGGCAGTAGGTGGGGGACACCCGGAACCGGTTGCCAGCCAATCGCAGGGCACACAGAGACGAGCAACCATCCGCGCTTACACTCACACCTAGGGACAAATTAGAGTGTCCTGTGAACCTGCCATGCATGTTTTTGGAATGTGGGAGGAAACCGGAGAACCCACGCAGGCACGGGGAGAACATGCAAACTCCACACGGGAAGGCCGGAGCCGGAATCGAACCCTGCACCTTTGCATTGTGATGCCAACATGCTAACCAGTTGACACCGTCCGACCTCAATTTTAAGCATGATATGAATTTTAGGCCATATCGCCCAGCCCCAAGTCAAACTGTTGTACTGTAAAATATTTACAATGCAATTAATTTTTCAGAGGCAACTAGACTGTTTGGCTTCAGTATCTTAAAGCGATGTGGAAGTTTTTACTGAGGGATTTATGTCTGGAACCCATCTAAAAGACCACAGACAATTCTCAACTATACCAGTCTTCATAATGGTTGTTAACCACATGGTTGAACCCATTCACCTGTGAACAACATGGCCAAAAATGCTTCCTATTGTTAAAGGTTAAATGTGAAGTCATTTTAGAAGATCCCAAACGAAATATTTAGATTTCAAGTAATTAAACAAAATACATTAAAAATGCTGAAAAAAAAATTATATTTTGTAAATTTGACCAAGTAATGGTTTTCCTAAAATGACATCCTGACAAGTGACAAACCCGGAAGTGTGTCACTTCAAGACAACAATAGCAGTTCTGACAATGGAAATTGTGCAAAGCCAATCAGAAATCGATTCAGAAAGTGACGTTCCACACTTATCTGAAGAGTTGAAGGAAGGAAGGTTGTTGGAAAGATGTATGTTGGACTGTACATATATGAGCCAGAAACTCATGATGTGGAAAATGTGCCTGAACGGCCGGACATGGAGTTCAAGTGGGGAAGAGACCCATCGGGACTGGAAGAATGGTAAACTATATAGGCTGCAGTTATTAGCCAAGCGTTATTGTTTGCACTTCGATGCTGTGCCGTGCTGTAAATTGCACACAGTGGGATTACCTACTTGGTCCATGTTTTCCCGCTAGTGCTGAGAGCACATGTTATCGTGGGTTGTTGTCCTACATTGCCATTGCTAAGGTAGTTCTGTTGCGTTGTCGGCCACTCCATACATTATATGGGCAGCATTGTTAGTTGCAAACCATTACAGAGGATCCAAGCACTCATATAGTATGAATGTTTTCGTACAGGATTACATCCATGTACACGTATAATACTTTGAATCAAATATTTTGATAAACAGCAGCCAGAGTTATTCATTGACTATTACAACAAGCTTTTTTGGAAATTCGGTTGAGAAAACACAGGTTTTCAAAGTGCTTGTAACAAATAATGCTCGTAGACACAGGCGTGAAATTCATTCGCTTTGCGAGAACGAAACTAGATCATTCCAATTTTCTGGTCCATTTACATGCCCTATTCTTTTCTTTTAGCCATTCAAACAACTGCTTGTCTGAATGTGAATGTGTGCATTGCTACACGGCGCCGAGGCATTTTGCCAAATAACTCGGTATTAATGGCAAAAAGCAGTTAACGGGACAATCAACAATGTATTACAATGGCCAACTGGCGACTCGGCATTCTGGAAATGATGCCACTCACCAGAGATTGCCAAATAAAGGCATTTCCGTTGTTAATCGCATTGCTATTGGTCTAACTATGAACCTGGGTGGGAAAAGCATTTTTGAAATTGTTTTAGCCCAAGTATTACTCAAAAGATTGTTGGCCAAGTTTACTTCACACCTGACCTTAAAAAAAAGACTTTTGTCGTAAATGACTACATAAGATAGAAGTAGACTATGAGAAAGTAAAAGCAAAGTACAGTAACAGCAAAGACGATGACCATATTAAACTCAGCAAATTTGTTCCTATTTGATTATAAGTGGTCATTGTTAGGAATATGTATGAATTTTATTTCATGAAACACTGACTGTGGATGGTATGATAAAGAATGACGCACACACGCATGCACGGAAACCCCTCGTCACCATTACAGATGTGTTGTGTAACTCTGCCCACCCCGCTGAAAGTTTTCTGGCTACACCCCTGCTAACAAGCTAATTGAGAAGCTCACTAAGTAGTACACAAATTAGTTAAATGCATCCAAATAAAGAAAACAGAAAGCAATAAAAGCGTTCAAGTTTCAAGCAAAATATGACAAAATATAATTTTGGAAGAAGTCAAATTCTTTGAAAATATTCTCACATGAATAAACAATGGACAAGTTACCAAATCAACCACAGTGGACTACTGAAACAAGAATATGTTGAGGGTTTCAATACTTCATTGTTGTTGAGCCCCTTTTCATTTCCAGGTTGATGGAATGATTGAATTAAATGCAGCTGTCAATGAGAATGTACAGCAGCTACAGTATTATTGCCGACATTTCTTTTCTTTGTTTTCATCAGCTCTAACTCCACATACAGCACAATGAAACCAGCCATTTTATTCATTTCAAACACAAAGGGTTTTGTGTTACCTGGTCTTCAAGGGCCTAGCCACAAGACCACCATGTTCGACATGTGACACGGGCCCCTGCCGCACTCCATAGCAAGTTGCTGGCTCAGGGCTTTACACAATGGAGACCCGCTGACGCCGTGGGGCGCACTCAGGTATAAAAGCGAGGGTTAAATGGAAGGGGACAGCAGCAGTTCAGTGCTAGCAGCAGCAGCTCACCTGACAACCATGACCACCACTGACATGAGCATGGGCAAGGTAAGCAATTGATATCGCTTTTCTATCCCTTTAATTCACAGCAAGAATGGATCACACACAGGGCTGGGGGGAGGGGCTATAACCTCATCAGAAATCAGTGTAGCCCCAGTTAAGCGCCTCCAGCGTTGTTTAAAATATAATTTTTAAATATTTTCTTCAGCTCCAAGAGAAAAAAAAATCCTAGAGCCCTCCCCAAATCAAAAAATTTTAGACTTTTTAAGGGTCACCGTGGGACCCTTAAAAAGTCTGAAATTTGATTTTATGACATTCACATTGCGTTCAAAAGCCATGGGCAATAAATATATTTTCTTCATGTCGTGTTTTTGGAAAGAGGATAACAATACACAGTTTTGCAATATTGCGGTATTTAGAAATGTATCCATACTAGCCAGTCCTGATGTTCATATTTAAGGAAGGAAAGGTTTGACAGGATTTACATTTGATCACAGTGGCCTTAAATGTAATACCCTGACTCAGAAATGTCTTTCAGTCCATATGAATTTTAGTTATAATGCGTGCAGGAGTGTAACACAAGGTTGACAGTGGATGTGTCATCTGTTTGGATCAGGGATGATCGGGCCCATGCCCGCACACTGAGAGGGGGTGAATCATCTCTGCTGTGTATTTGAAAAGGGGTGCAGGGCTAAACAAGTTCATGGAATGTTACTGAATCCCTTTTTTGCTTTCACAGATTATCTTCTATGAGGAGAAAAACTTGCAGGGTCGCTCGTACGAGTGCATGAGCGACTGCGCCGACGTGTCCTCCTACCTGAACAGGTGCCAGTCCTGTCGGGTGGAGAGTGGCTGCTTCATGATCTATGAGCGTCCCAACTTCTTGGGCAACCAACACTTCATGAAGAAGGGCGAACATGCTGACTCCATGAGTGTGATGGGCATGAGTAGCGGCATCAAGTCCTGTCGCCTCATCCCCATGGTGGGTAGAAAGGGTCGAGGGTTTTATTTGGGTGCTGTCATATTCATTCCTTTTAATTCAGGGGTGGGTAAATTATGGTTTTACATTATCTAGCGCCCTCTGTTGAATTAGTTTATGGGTAGCTGTTTTCCCTTAAATGTATTTATTTTTCTCCTGATACAACGATTTCCTCCCACATTCCAAAAAACATGCATGGTAGGTAATTGAACTATAGATTGTCCCTACATGTGGTGAATGTGAAGGGTTGTCCATCAATGTGTGCCCTGTGATTGGTTGGCAACCAGTTCAGAGTGTACCCCACCAACTGCCCAAAGTCAGTGGGATATGCTCCAGCATGCCCGCGACCCTCATGAGGATAAATGGATGAGATGACGGACAGATAGATAAATAGATATACACATCGGGGGGTTTGTGTGTGATTGACAAAAACATTTCAATTGATATGGATGGCAGAATAAGAACAACATGAATGAAAGCACCTTTTCATAAACCTTTGGAAATGTTAATTTTTTTTCTTTTTTTTACTCCCCTCAAACAGCACAGAGGCCAGTTCAGGATTAGGATCTTTGAGCGGGAGAACATGAGCGGCCAGTCCAACGAGCTGCAGGAGGATTGCGACAACATCATGGAGCGCCTCCGCATGAACGACTGCATGTCCTGCCAGGTGATGGAGGGCCACTGGCTGCTGTTCGAGCAACCCAACTTTCGTGGCAAGATGGTGTATGTGAGGCCCGGCGAGCACCGCAGCTTCAAGGAGATGGGCATGAGCAGCACTCGCTTCTTGAGCATGAAACGTATCTTGGACATATGCTAGATGTTCAATTTTTCAAATTAAAGCAACACAAACATATCAGATTACCTTCCTGTGTCCCTTTCTGTCCTTTTATACTCTTTGTTTGTATATGTAATGATACTACTACTAATAATAATATGTGATATGTTATAATGAGTCAAAATCATCTTAACGTTGTGTAAGTACAGTACCTCATTAGGGTGCTAAATAACTAAATAATCTTAAACTAAAAATAATCAGCTGGTTAACCAAACTAAGCTACATTTTCAGCAGGTAATTCAAGCAATCAAGCTCACAACTAAAAGTTCAATTATAATAAAATACAAATAGAGTACAAAATTCTAACAAAAAAGCTATCCATAGTCACACGAGCTCGTTAAGTGGCTAGAAACTAGCTCGCCGACAAGCTAAATATCTCGCTCATTAGATAGTAACTAATAATAATAATAATAATAATACATTTTATTTATAAGCGCCTTTCAAAATACCCCAGGACACTTTACAATCAAAAGAGCAAAAAAAACACGGATAAAATTATAAATAATAAAAGCGATGAGTTTAAACTGTATATGCGATTTTAAATAGGTGGGTTTTGAGATGAGTTTTGAATATAGGAAGAGAGTCAATATTTCGGATGTCGGGTGGGAGTGAGTTCCAGAGTTTGGGGGCAGAGCAGCTGAAAGCTCTGCACCCCATCATGCTGAGACGGGCAGAGGGTTGTTAACATATAAAGTACATTTTTAATGTAAATTAAAACATTTGATGGGTATGGAAAATTATTAAAAGGTATGTATCATACTATTTTAAGCTTTCCACAGTCTTCTATCGGTATATGATTACATCACATACATATAACAACACAATAATACCGGTAATAAGAATTACATGATATGGGCCTTTAAAACATTTGTACTCAACAATACAAAAAAATACAGAATGATATAAAGAAATATAGTGAACTACTACTGTACAAATTTCCCATTCAGTGATAATACAATTGGGACACCTTAAAATGTAAATGTGATCATTTTGAAGTAATGATCCCACATACGGTGTTAACATCGCTGCAGCTTACAAACTCGCATGACAAAATGACAGATTGTTGATTTGGTCCAGTGGTTCCACAGCTAGCGAGTAGCAGCTAAATTGTTAATGAAGCCTGTGCAAGCGCATTTTCATACTTGCCACCAGGGCTGCAAGGGGATTTTGGAATAAAATGTATTTAAAACAACAACAAAAAACACATGCAGTGTATCTACCCCGGTCAAGGACTACGCCTCGAATTGATGTCCAAAAACGTTTAATTGTGGAACACCGTGAAAACGAAAACACATTTCAAACAACAATCAACATTACAATAATCTATTTTACAAGACATTAAATAAATAAGCACAAAATGACATACCGTGTGCACCTCGGTAAACCGAAAGTAGATAATTTCGAATACAGTCGACCAGACGGTGGAGTTCGTTTCTCCCGCAATCTCTTTCTCGATCTCTCTTTCTTAATCTCTCTCCCTCATTCCCTCCCTATTCACCACACGTGATCCTGAACCGGAAGCGATCTTTGAGAAATATTCTGAAAATACTTCTTGAAAATATTTGAAGAGAAAGCATACATATCAAAGTTCATATGGAAACATAAAACACGTTTACAACTGAACATCAAATAAATTATATTTTCGTTTTCATGGCAACCAATGACTCAATATTGGCGCCAGTTACATGCAGGAGGATTACTCTGGAAAAACTAAAATGAAAGCACTAACCAAGTCTTGAAAAGCCCAAAAGTCATAGTAACAAGAAAACACCAGGGAATAGAACACAGTACACTACCATGAGAAGCAAAACAATGTGACAGCAACAACGAGCTAACAAAGACTGATGGAAACCAGGTTCTGAAATACAAGCAAACTGACGAGACAATGACGAACACCCGGACAAGACACAAATGGCTGGGGTAGCTGATTGGAAGACACAAGGGACCAGGATGACAAGAACAGGTGGAAAAAAAACTATGAAACAAGGCCAAATGGAATCAAAACAAAAACAGAATAATGCATACCTGTCAACTTGTACGTTTTCCCTGTATTTTATACATTTTTTTATCATTTCAAATCATGTGCGGCATATTACAACTTTTATATGGGAAAAAAAAAATTGTGAACCAATCTCTCAAAGACCATTTTGGCTCAAATCCAGATCGTCTCAACTGCTGGTAGCTAACGACAATGCCGTGGTCGATCGCTACTATTGTCACGGCAAACCAGCAATTAAAGTAATCCTCAATCGTACATTTTTTTTCATCGCTGTGTACGGTAGGATTGATAAAGCATGATGTGCGCATGCGCGGTAAGCCGTTGTAAGGTTTTTTTATTGCTCTGTAAAGGGAATTGTAATCATTTATAAGGGCAGCTATGAGAAGAGGTTGACAGGTATGATAATGGCAGGTGGTGGCATGATTAAGGAAGGGAAAACAAAAGGATGCAGAACCGACAGCAGGGGTGCCCAACCTTTTTTGAGCAAAGATCTACTTTTCGATCAACCAACCTACCGCGATCGAGCCGTGACTGCGCATGCGCGCATACACACACACTTACACACGCATTCCATAATGAGCAACAGCCATAACGCCCCCTAAGATGAACGAAACAGAAAAATAAACACAAGAATTTGTGAGTTTGTGGAAAAGCAAATCACTGCCTACCTTCATCGAGACCTGACACGGAGGAATGGGACACACTTTTGTAGCGTGTTAACGATCGTAGCTCACATGTACCGTTTTAAAATGCTTCTCTCGGCCCTCCAGATTCCCATTCTTCGCCAGTGCCCTCGGTGAATTGTATATGAAACAAACTCTGAATGAGAATAATAATAATAAAAGATATAGCGCAACAGCTCTGATCGCAAGCTGCAATTCCAGACTGCTGACCGCTAACAACTTCCGGTGATGCAGGTCATGCGCCACCGTAGGTTAAAGGTGATCTGCTTTTTTCCATCTATCCATTTTCCTATCCGCTTTATCCTCACAAGGGTCACAGGGGGTGCTGGAGCCTATCCCAGCCGTCTTCGGGACACCCTGAACCGGTTGCGAGCCAATCGCAGGGCACACAGAGACGAACAACCATCCGCGCTCACACTCACACCTAGGGACAATTTAGAGTGTTCAATCAGCCTGCCATGCATGTTTTTGGAATGTGGGAGGAAACCGGAGTACCCAGAGAAAACCCACGCAGGCCCGGGGAAAACATGCAAACTCCACACAGGAAAGCCGGAGGTGGGATTGAACCCACGACCTCCGCACTGTGAGGTCAATGCGCTAACCACTGGACCACCGGGCCGCACTGATCTGCTTTTTTTATTTTATCTTTTAAATACTTCTTGTGAAAGTGATAGGATGCTAAGGGTGCAGTGTGCGCTAATATAAAAATATATCATATATTTACGCAGACACACAAATGTTTTGGGTTGGGGGGGTTTTCCCCCTCTACACTCCTCGTGATCGACTTAGGACCAGTCTGCAAGCTATCGGTCGATCGCGATCGACATATTGGGCACCCCTGACCTACAGTATATATTTTTAACTTAACGGAATGAAAATGTACTCTTTCAAAGTCCAAATATTGTGAAGGTTACAGTTTTTCTCGTCTTACGCTATTTCGCATCACGAGACGAAACGTCACTTCGCCCTGCATTTCTCGCAGGACACAATCGTTGCTGATTCATTCACGCCACGCCTTCTCTGACAAAGACAAAAATGTGTGAACATCCCTCAACCATATCACCACTGACACTTCATAATTCCCGTGTCATTTTTGGCGAGTTATACAAATCGTGAAATGCATCACCATTCAGAGGCAGTAATATTATGGTAACTGATTACTATCAGAGGAGTCCAAGTACGAATACACTGATACTGTATATGCTATAGTGCATTTTGGAAGTAAGTTGCAAAATACTGCTCATGTCCATTAAAATTGTGTGCAGTACTTAAATTATTTCTAAATTTAGATTTTTTTTTTTTTTTTTTGTAGAATGTTTGTTAATAATCATGTATTTATGGAGTGATCGTTGGGAAAAATGTATTTGTGGAAAACCTGTTTTCTGCCTTTGAACGCTGTAGACAATGCAGGTGGCCTCTTCGCTACAATTGCTACCACCGCAAATCACGATCTGTATGAAGGTCTCTTTGAATTGCGGCCGTGCACGCGGTGGGGCCTCCGCTGCATGTTGCCCAGTCAGGACTTTGCACAATGAGGTCATGTATGCTTCAGTCGCGAGGTCAGGTATAAAAGCAACTGGGTGACATGGAGAAAACTAAGCAGTCTGTTTGCTCTTCCCCACGTTATCACCGCAGCTATGACCATGGGCAAGGTAAATCTCGCCTTTGGGGGGTGGGGGGTGAAATTAGTTTTATTGGCTAATCAATCAATGTAATCAGTTACTGGGCTTGGGTTGCAGATCATCTTCTATGAGGATAGGAACTTCCAGGGCCGTTCCTATGAGACCAGCAGTGACTGCGCTGACATGTCCTCTTACCTGAGCAGGTGCCTCTCTTGCCGGGTGGAGAGCGGCTGCTTCATGGTCTACGACCGCACAAACTACATGGGAAACCAGTTCTTTGTCAGGAGGGGGGACTACTCAGATTACCAGCGCATGGGCATGAGTGACTGCATCAGGTCTTGCCGCATGATCCCCATGGTACTGTACGACAGCCACCCCATGCCTACCACTTAGTCTGTTCAGGGTCATGAGTGACATTGGTCACAAGTCAATCACAGAGCACATGGAGACAACAATCATTCACTCGCAGGGAAGGTATGGCTTCGCTTAGGTTGCATAGGGGTCGTTTCTCGACCCGATGGTTTTAAATTTAATCCTCATCCCTTTGACCATGTTGAAGATACTGCCTTGTCACATTTACTTTGACAGTGAGTTACCTAGTATCCATGTTTCTAAAATGTGGGATGAAACCTGATGAAAATCCATACAAGCACAGGGAGGACATGCCAAGATTCAAACCCAGAACCTTTGTGTTGTCCCTGTGCACTAGCATGCCACAAACTGTCACCTTTCCGTTAAAAAAATAATCAATTCGAAATGGTGCGAGTTACTGACTTTTTCCTGCTTTCGTTTCAACCAACAGCACAGAGGCCAGTTCAGGATCAAGATATTTGAGCAGGAGAACATGAGCGGCCAGTCCAACGAGCTGCAGGAGGACTGCGAGAACATCCCAGAACGCCTTCGCATGAGTGAATGCTTGTCCTGCAGCGTGTTGGATGGCCACTGGCTGCTGTTTGAGCAGCCCAGCTTCAGGGGCAAGATGATATACCTGAGGCCTGGCGAGTATAGGAGCTTCAGGGACATGGGCATAAACGGCACTCGCGTCATGAGCATGAAACGCATCATGGAATCCTGCTCTTAGAAGCAACTGTGTAGCAAAACAAGATTTGAAATAAAAATCACTTTAGAATGTACTTCCTGGTGTCTCATCTGCAATGCAACTCATACACTGTATATGGCTGAAGCGCATCCAGATGATGCCGGTGCCGTGTGCAAATTTTAAGTGAGGGCAACTGTCATTGCAATGATATCTTGATAACATTCGTATATATCACGATGTGATTTTGTGTTCATGAAAAGGAAGAAAGAAAATGACAATTTGCCTTCAGATGATCACATTTCCTTGAATGGTGTCGGTTCCTATCTTAAACATCTTTCTTTTACCATCAGGACAAAAAGGTTAGTTAGTGGAATTATCTCAGTTCTTAAATGCGGTTCTTCACACACAGACAATAAAGACGAAAACTGATGTACTCATTTGAACTATTTTGCTCACACTTTTGGGTGGTCTGCGTCTCACCTTGGAATTGATGATGCAGTATTGCACATTGCGTCGATAGTCGGAGCAGACAAAGAGAGACTTGTCATGTCCTCTTCGCTTTGCTGAGAACTTGCGGGCTGTCGGTTTGGATAAGCGGCATTTAGGGTTTCAGTCGCCTTTTAAACCTGAATACATGGAAGGCTCCCACGCATTTATGATCATCTTGATTTTGCTTTTATTGACAATTTCAACCTATTGCTATCTCACAGACAGATGTTTCTTTTGTAAATATTGATACTTGTTCCTGCAGAGTCCATAAAATTAAATGTGGGGTTCCCCACGGTCCAATTCTTCATATTCTTCCCCTTACGGACGTCATCAGGAGACACGGCATCAGCTTTCACAGCGACACTGATGACACACAGCTGTATATTTCCGTGTCTCCTGACAACAGAGAGCCTTTTGAAAGTGCGCCCATTTCTCTGTCAGGCTAACACGGAAATGCTGATGAGGTGCGTGATGGTAGAGGACCCAAAAAGCAGGGAGGCAGGAGAAGCTGGGTGTACTGAACAAAATTTACAAACAAAAACACTTGCAGGGGGCACTCTGAAAAAACTCAAATCAATAACACAAAGAAAGTCCTGAAAATCCCAAGAAACCAAACTAATAAAACAACGGAACAGAACCATGACAGTAAACTGAACCAAAACCAAATTTAATCTCAACAACAACAGAATCATGACACTTATTTCCTGTTGGTTTGATTATTGTCATGCCCTGCTCTCTGATGCTCCTAAAAAGAGTATTTCAAGCTTACACCTACTCCAGAACTCAGCCGCATGAATCCTGACAAGGACCAGAGGGTGGGAACATATTGCACCAGTTTTAAAATTGTCGCATTGGCTTCCCATTATCACGTTCGCGAGGTGGTGGTGGACCCCAAAAAAACAGGCAAGAGGGAGGAGCAGGGTGTACTTGACAAATTGTATTAAAACAGAGAAAACTAAATCCAAAACAAAGAAAGTCCAAAGTATCAAACAAAAACCATGACTGAAGCTAAAACATAACAGTAACCGAAACATGACTGAAACAAATCTGACAGAAGCAAACAATGACCTGACACTGAGTGGTCGTGCCGGGAGTCCTTTTATACGACCGGTACTAATCACATAACGACCAACAGGTGTGCAGCTGCAGGGGGAACCCTAGAGTGCCACCTGTTGGTCACAAACATAATCATGACACCCATGTGTTTCAGGATCGATTTTAAAATACTTTTATTACTTGTTAAATGTCTTAACGGTCTTGGGCCATTTTATTCATCTGAGCTGCTTTTATCATATCAGCCCTCACGGATCCCGAGGTTCTCTGGCACTGGCCTTTTAATTATTCCTAGCGTGAGAACCAGAATACAAAGTGAGGCTGCATTAGCCATTTCGGTCCACAGCTATGGAAAAGCCTGCTAGAGGACATCAGGTCCGCAGAGACTGATGTTTTTAAGACGAGCGTTAAGCTTGGTTTTTGAATAACTTATTTATGTATTTATTAAAATGCCTATAATTTAATCCTTTTTTTTTTGTTGTTGTTGTTGTTGTTGTTTTTTTATAAGCTCCAGCGTTTCCTCATGGGGGTCCTCCAAGCTGGGAGGTGTGGCGGCTGTCATTCTTGTCAGAGTGGATGAGCTCCCCTTGGGTTTTCCTCATGTAGTTTGGCATGTCGTTTTTTTAAATTGTGTGTGTGTGTGTGTGTGTGTGTGTGTGGGTGTGTGTGTGTGTGTGTGTGATCCTTGTGGGGATATGTATCTGTGTATGTTGGGGCTATTGGAAGGGTCCTCTTTTTATGTTGATGTTTTAATTGCACAGCATTTTCTGATCTATGAAAAGTCCTATATAAGTAAAGTTTGTTGGATTGATTGATTGATTGATTGATTTTGATATTGTCCTCAAGAACAAATGGATGTATACAGGCTGAATCATGTGTGTTTGTCCGTCTGCAGTGAGATCGTAACTCCTGAATCAACACCAAATAAGCAAAGATGCTTATGAAGAAGACATTGTTTTTATTTATTCAAGCTGAGTACATAGTTCTAGCACATGTCAGTGATACGTCTCAAGCTGATGATCCTGATGCCGCTCAGGCCCATCTCCTTGAGGCTGCGGTGCTCACCGGGCTTCACATAGATCATCCTGCCGCGGAAATGGGGCTGCTCAAACAGCAGCCAGTGACCCTCCAGCACCTGGCAGGACAGGATGTCGTTCATGCGGAGGCGCTCCATGATGTTCTCGCAGTCCTCCTGCAGTTCGTTGGACTGGCCAGTCAGGTTCTCTCGCTCAAAGATCTTAATCTTGAATTGGCCTCTGTGCTGTATTTCAAATTCCAAATGTCAATGATGTCAATGTCTGCCGCGTTCACACTCGTAACATTCAGGTTTTGGTTGGTTGCTCACCAAGGGGATCATTCTGCAGGATCTGATGGAGTCCAGGGTCACTCCCAGAGTCGTCATGCGCTGCAGGTCTTGGTACTCTCCTCTCTTGAGGAACAACTGGTTGCCCAGGAAGTTGGAGCGCTCATAGACCATGAAGCAGCCACTCTCCACCCGGCAGGACTGGCAGCGACCCAGAACAGTGGTCAGCTCGGGGCAGTCATTCAGGCACTCGTAGGAGCGGCCCTGGAGGTTCTTCTCCTCGAAAAGGATGATCTGAAAAGTGAAAACAGAGACGTTTTTGCATTGCCCATGAAAGAAATGCAACACCGTGTTTTTACCTTGCCCATGGTGATGGTTTAGGTTGTTCCCAGTGGAGGATTCAACTTGCTCTGCTAACCCCATGATTGCAAGACCTTTTTATACAAAATCCCGGGGGCCATGATGCGTTGTTATTCAAATGCGCAAAGCTGATGAATCGGCAGACTGACTTTTTGCTGAACAGGGCCTATAAATGCGTAACAATGCTTCTCCGTCCATACATTTCTGGCTGCGAATCACCTGCATTATGTGTCCACAAAGGCTTTGTGCGTGTTCGCTCAGTCAGAAGCTTCTGCACATATGGTGTGATCACGGCCATTGGGGAGAGCGCAGCATCCAGTGCCTCAAGGGTGAACTCACAGAACCAGAATAGAAAATTCACTAGTTACTGGACATCTTTAATGTTTCATCATATCAACGTAAATATGCTTTATCCTCAAACGGTTATGAAAACTTTATTTCCCTCACACGAGCCTTTCATCATGCCAACAGAATTTCCAGACACAAGAAAATAAAGGTCCATTCAAATCCTGCGGGTACATTTTCCTTGATGGTTAATTTTTTCAAATTGTTCATATTGTCTTTTTATTTTGTGAACAAAAACAAATCACACAGTGGGAAGAAGGGTTAATGTAACAGACCCCAGCGGCCGGGCGAGGAAAAAGCTTGGGAATCAAGATAGCAGCAGAGCAAAAAGTAAGAATAACTTGCTATTTATGTAAAAAGATACTGGGCCAAAAAGTATTAAATGAATGAGTCATTATTTATCCAAGGAATGACCCTCATTGTCCAACTGCAACATTACATGGAAAAACAGTTATACAGACTATAATCCGTGTCTCTATTCATAAGGTGGTAATGTTACCGGAAATAGATTTGTTTTCACAATTTATTTTATTATGATACTATTGTGTCAAATAAAAACAAATGTATATTTTTTGTGTTACTTTTTTTTCCAATTATACCAATAGCAAAATTAAGAACGATTTGTTTCCCATATCTACATAAAAGGAACAGGGCATATCTCTTAGTAGTAGTGGTCAATACACAATACAGATGGAAATATAATATATTTAGCACACACCTCAGGCAGGAAAACTACAAAACACTAATCCGCTTCTCTTCACGAGGGGCACGGTCATGCCGGAGCCTATCCCAGCCGTCTTCGGGCAGTCGACAGGGTACACCTTGAACTGGTTGCCAGCCAGTCACAGGGCACACATAGACGAACAACCATTCACACTCATAGTCAGACCTGCGGACAATTTAGAGTGATTAATTAACCTATCGTGCATATTTTTGTGAATGTGGGAGGAAACTAGATTCCCCGAAGAAACCCCACTCAGGCACGGGGAGAACATGCAAACTCCAACCAGGAAGGCCGGAGCCGGACTCGAAACCTGCACCTCTACACTGTGAAGTGGACATGCCAACTAGTCGATCACCGTGCCACAACACATAGCATTCACAACGAATTATGTGTGTGTGTGTGTGTGTGTGTGCTCTCTCTCTATATATCTACATATATATCTAGATATATATGTAGATATATAGAGAGAGAGATTGAGAGAGAGAGAATGATAGATAGATAGATAAAAATATGCACAAATACAGACAGCTTGCTTTATTAATAGATATTGTTAAATCAACCCCTAGCCCTGAATCTTTTTTTTTTTTTTAATTAATCTGAATTTTTTTTTTATGGTTCAGGTTCATTGATGTGAAAAAAAGACACTAACCACAATAAAATCCTAATTAATATTATGAGCGAAGAAATTTTTGTATTGCTAATATGGTCTGTAATTATACAGGTTTCAAAATGTCTGAAAGGTCTTCCAATATTATAAGTCAGGATGTGTAGCTAAATAAATAATCATCAAGTCATCTATTGTGAGGCTGTATGCCCATTGACTGTAAACAACCCCCCCCCCCCACACACACACATACACAATATGTCTGTCAAGGAGAAAGCAATGACAAAGCCAGGTTAAAAATCCGACATCTTTAATAAACAAAGCGTTTGATATTTACAGCAAGGCTTTCATTTGATGGCTAAAATTCTGTGACCCTCCTGAAGGAACCGACGATGGCGCAGGTGGCGCACCAATCGCGGTACCGCCGGTATTCGCCAGGCCTGAGGAAGTACTGGCGCCCTCGAAAGTTGGGGTACTCGTAGAAGATCCAGTAGCCATTCATGACGTTACAGGAGTAGATATGGCGGTGGTGGAAACGGTCGGATACACAGGTACAGTCGTCCATGAACTCCATCATGTGACCGCTGAAGTCAGGCTTCTCATAGATGCGCAATCTGTACGAGCCTCGGTACTGTGGGATCACATCAGAAGGGACAGTTGGGTTTGCATGAGCATCAAAATGACTCATCTCATTTTAAGTTCATCTTAATGAAGGGCAGGATCGTGGACATGGAAAAAACGGAAATTATATGACGTACCCAACACCAGAAATGGAATCACAGATATTATCATCATAAACCAGAAGCAGAGTCGCAGACATCAAAACAAATAATAGCCTATCTTCAAGTATGGGAACCCAATCGAGAAACGCAGATCTTTAAATGACCGGTCTGGCTTTACGTACAGAAACCCATGGGAGAATCACAGGCAGCAATATGAAAGCTTTGTCTAGCATTTCAGTGTGGAAAAAGAAGGCAGAATCGCAAACCTTGAAAAGACCCGTCCAGCTTTAAGGAATAGAAACCAGGCAGCATCACAACCATCGAAATTATTAGTCTAGCATTTTTGTATAGAAAAAAAGTGGATATTTGTAGACATCGGAATGACAGGCCCAGCTTTTCAAAACAGAAACCAGAGTCTGATATCAAACACTAGAAAGAGTAGTGCAACTTTTAAGAATGGAAAACAAGCAGAATTGTGCCGGTCGGAACGACCCATCTCGGGACATCATGGACATTGGAATAATTGTTATCACGCTTAAGCTAGGATTCTGGAAGCAAAACAATGGACAATCACAATGACTTGTCTAGTTGTCAAGCCGAATGAAGAACATCGGAATGTCTGCTCAAGCTTGAAGAACAAGGCAGAACCACAAGCATTCCAGCCCTTACTGCGGGAATCATCCTGCACGAGCGGATGCAGCTGCTAAAACCCATCCATCTCTGGTAGTCGGGATAGTCTCCCCTCCTCATGAAGTACTGGTGGCCCATGAAGTTGGCTCGCTCGTAGATCATGAAACAGCCGCTCTCCACCCGGATGGAGTTGCAGCGGTTAAAGAAGGAGTGGAGGTCCGTGCAGTCATTGCTGCACTCATAGCTGCGACCCTGGAAGTTCTTGTCTTCGAAGAAGATGATCTGTTGGGAGACGGGAGGTTGCGTGACGACAGACGAAGATCTAAAATGTGATTTGATGTCAGCGGAGCAGAGCCTACCTTGCCCATGGTGTCTATTGGAGAGATTTCTCATGTTTCCAGGGCTTTTTATAGCAGCTCCACACAAACAAAGCATTGTTATTCAAATGCTCTGCTAGTTATAAATGAACGCTACTGGCACATGTGCACCTTTTTGTTGGACCGTGACATGGGGTGAGAAATATAGATTTGTATTTGACACAAAAAGAGAATAAATAATTAACAGGGTTTGACGTTGATGGACAAGGGAAAGGACTAGTATGGTATCCACACATCCTGCGGACAATGGAGGCAGAACAATATGGAAAAGCGCTGTTCACGCCTAATGTGTTGCATAACAGTGCGGGGCGCCGCTCGCTGTTCACACCGCAGGTACTTCATGCGTGTTAATACACAGGATGCTAAGGATTTAATCAGGTTTGCAAAATTTACACACCATTTTTTAATAGTCTGAATGGGTTTAAGTGGCATCTTAACAGACTGCAATTTTCTATACGTACATATTTGAAGCATTCCCCCATAAGGTTAAAGTCACAATCCTAACACTGCTTAGAATTATACTTTAGTTTTGATTTGATCCAGAATTGTCAAAAAAAGTGTAGTTGGAAAATAATGTATTCAGCTCCTCTTGTTGGGATAGCACAAATTTTAACATAAAAAATAGCTTGGACCTGTAGTATTAAATTGTATTTTTTTTTTAATGTACATACAGTGATTAGTATAAAAATACAAACGATCATAGGCATCTTTAATTCAAATTTCATAATTCATTATACTTATAAATTTTGAGTAATGAGCTCACATAATGCAGTTATTCCCAACTATTAGTGTGCTGTGAGAGCTCTAACGGTGTGCCACGGGAAATTATCAAATTTCACTTATTGCTGAGAAAATTATTTATGAATAACAACTAATGTATCTTTGTCTATCTATGCCAGCAACTTATAGCGACAGAAAGAACAAATAAACGATCTTCTATTAGATGGCAAAGAGTATGAAATTGACATATGTGTCCTCTTTTTGTGTCAATTTTATTTGGTGGTATTTATAAAATATGTGCCTTGGCTCAATAAAGGTTAGGAATAACTGAAGTGATGTAACTATTAGCAGGATTCAGTAAATACTGAACTGCTGTAGTGTATCCTAATAAGCAGGGCTGTTGCTAACCAAATTGGTGCCAGACATACAATTTCATTTGTGTGCCACCCAATCGGCCCTTTCTCATACCCCAAACATATTTGTTGACAGTGGGCAGGGGTGCTGTGGAGGTGTGGTTGTTGATGACGAGTGTTAATCTGCCACATTTGGTTTGGACTACATTTACATTCTATCAGCGCCCCCCAAAAAAATCACACTCTAAATTTTATGGTCATGTATGATATTTTTCTTCATGGGATTGATGTAAATTGGCATGAGAAAGTCCTGAAAACATCGTGCGAGACAATAAACTCAATGACAACAATGAACCCCTCTTTACAATATACAGCGAATTACTGCGTATTTGTCAATTAGGCAGATATTTGACTATTTTATGGGGAACCTCGCTGAAAAATTCAACTATTGATCAAGATCACTCCATGCCATAAATAATTCTTCCCGACAGGTGTTTATACTGTATTGTAATTAACTATAGATGCCATAAGATGGTGGCAAAGGACTACAGTACTTTAGTCTAAATGAAGTTCCTTAATTAACAACAACAGTTTTTGGGTGGCAAGATAGCTACAGATGGTACTAAATCAGTATAACACAAAGCAGACTTTGGACACTAAAACAGGGAAGTGTAGGAAATTTGTTTCCCATCTTAACCCTTTCATGCACCCTGTAACCCAATAACATGATAAGCTGTCCACTGTAGTAACCGCTGTCCTGGAAAGGGTTGAACTGCATTTTTTTTTTTTGCATGCAAGTTGCTAGCAAAGACTACAGTAACAAACACTGCTGATGTTTCTTGAATGAATCATCCAACCGGGCTGTCCCATTTTTCATTCAAAAACACTCTTGATGTATTTATTTGATCAGGAAAATTATATTAGCTTGAATTTTCAATGTTTTGGTGAAATCATTAAATACCTAACTAAATTTTGTCAAACCCTTAGAAGTGGCCAAGGAACTCCGGTAAGAAGATCATTTCATATTGTTACTCTGCATACTCGTAAGAGGGAGCACATAACTCCTACTCTGGCATCCCTTCACTGGCTTCCTATACATTTTAGAGTTCTTTTTAAGATCCCATTATTTGTTTTCAAATCTTTAAATGGCAAATCTTTGTGGCCTCCTCCATCATTTAAATTTCTCATTCCTAGCTTTATCTTGTCACGAATGAGCAAAAGCCTTTCCCATCTGACTTTGGATGAGAAGCGTGGTACACCCTGACCTGGTCACCCCAGCCAAATGCGGGTTTTTGTGCTAAGGCTTCACTTGTGGACAGACAAGCCCTCTTTCTCATGCTTTCTGTCATTTTGTTTGTTGCATTAAAGATGCCTAAGTCCAACAAATGACTAATGTCAGATGTCAGACATGACATATGTGGGAATCCATGTTGAGTAAATATCAACTTGAGGGCAATGATCACCTGTTTGCTTGTTGTCTGTGGAAGTCATAACAGATATTCCTGCTGAAGTGGAACAAATCAAGTCCAACTTTGTCCAAGCCCTGTCTGGTATTTCAGGACACATAAGTGGCTCTTTGATATGTTGTGTTCGTATGTGTTGCAAATAGAACATTTCATCCCATTGTTCTCAATTTGCTTTGACACCAATGGCCAAAATTGAATGTTTCTTGCTGTTTCTTTGTGTTTGGCAATGCCTAGATGGGCTTCTTATACTTTTGTAACATGTCAGCTTTCATGCTGTGGATGGAACAATCAATGTTGTGTTTTATGAAAAGTGCCTCTGAGAGAGCATTTTTTTTCTTCGAATGTTCAGCATTTTTTTTAATTCAGGGGAAACCTGTTGCATACTTCAGGCCACCCTGACAGGAGTGTTGGGTTTTGCTCTGTTAGAAATGCTTTGCTGAGGGTTTCAGCGATGTGCAAGTCTTTGGCGGGCTCGTAGGACACCTGCAGGTCAAATGCCTGCAGTGCAGCATCCTTTGTCGTCTTGGTTGGGGCTTTTGGTATGTAATTAAAACTTCAAAATGACAACCTAAAAGGTTACACGGATACATATCCGCACAAGTCCGTATGTTTTATTGAACATGACCTTCTCAAAACAAAAAAAGTGTTAATCAAGTGGCGAAAACACGCTGTAAACTTACGACATTCACATTCCAGGCTGTCTCACAAAGTTTTAATTCATTACTGTCTTTGTGTTATTTTTAAAGCCAAAAAGTTTAAGACAGCTGCCTCCGAGCTTGTTGGTGTTGATTTCAGTGCCTCCGCCAAGTTGCGTTTATACGCTCCTCTCGTGTAGTTACAAGATCTTGGGCGACGAGAGATGTCACAATTCATGGAAAGAAGACGTGTTCAAACGATCGATTTTTGTTGTGTGAATCAATGTCGGGCTATGAAAAGGGAAATGAATTTCATTCAATTAATCGATTTTTCCAATGCAGCCCTAATTAATTCGATCTCTGATAAAGAAGTTAGTGTTTTGCATGAACTTGCAATCTTTTGCCTTCACATTTGCGTCAATGGTTTCATTTTAACCCTCAGCCCTTGTGAAGAACATGTGTCTTACATTGGTGACATTCTTTCGCGGATCGCAGCGTGCACACAATTTTTCTTTTCATCTTCACCAAACACCAGTGTGTTAAATACGATGACTCCGGCCACACGTAGGAAGGTTGCACATTCAATCTTTTGCGTCTTGTGAGAGATGCCGCTCCCAATCAGGTACAGCTCAAATATTTGGATCCACATTTTCCAGATTGCGCCGGATTTCCTTTGAGACATAAACTGCTTGGTGGCTTTAGTTGCTCCATTTTTTTTTTAACTTCAGGCACTATGTCATAATAGTTACTTGTTGCAGGGATCAGCACAGCCATAGATTGCTCATGAAAACAGTCTGGCATGCTTGTCCTTGAGCATACGTTTCTGGTTCTTACAAAGTAATAGCAGTCCTATTCGAGTGTCTCAATACAACACATGACAGGAACCAAAGTCCACATGTTTAAGCACTGATGCCATTTTATTCAGCGTGTGAGAAAGTGCAAAGAGCAGACACTTGACGAGAATCTTTGTGTTCTTCTTATAGGTCCAAGAGACGCTTGACGGAGCCCATACGGGAAGTGGAACCGTTCCATTCGGTGAAATTACGGTAGGAGCCGGGCCGCAGGTAGTAGTGGCGGCCCTTGTAGTTGGGCTGCTCGTACATTAGCCAGTGGCCGTCAGCGACGTTGCACGAGTTAAAGTTAGATACCCGGAAGCGTTCTGGGAGGTTGGGGCAGTCGTCGGTCAACTCCATCATCTGGCCCGCCATGTCAAAGTTCTCATACAGCTTTATCCTGAAGGCGCCGTGATGCTAATAAGGAGGCAAGAATTTCAATTGTTAGTTTAAAAGTTCGTTTTTTTTTCTTTTTGGGCAGCATTTGCCTTGAGCCCCACTACCCACCATCGTACCCCAACAACTGGTACCCTTTGTTGAGATATTTTCTGTTTGACCTCATATTTTTTTTTTTTTTTACCCACAGGTACAGATGATGACTGACAGAACCCTTTCTACGATGGAACTTTCCTGTACGACTGAGAGCCTCCACAAGCATTTATTCAACTACCAAACCTCAACTACTCAAAACTACCATCGTAAATCCATGCCGATTCATCCCTGAGTGTTGAACACTCTATTCTTGAACACTCTATTCTTTTTGTCAAGTACAAAACCAAGCATGTTTTTTCGAATTCAAGACATTCCATCTTTACACACATCCAAACCTTGAAAAAGCCTCTTCCTCATCACTTTATCATATTTGTTTTATTTCATTTTGTTGTTCTATTTTTATTCTCACAAATCTTGGGACTTATTGGGCAAACCAGGGACATCGGGTATCGTTATTCGTACTGTAAAATGTGGAAATGTGTGGGGGTACAACAAACTTAGCTGTGTGGGACGTCATGCACGTTTTGAGCATGAAATAGTGGTTACGATTGCATCACTGTCCATGTCTGATGTTATGTGTTGTATTATATTACTGTATTTTGTTGTCTTACGCTAACTGTTCTGTAAATCGCTACCATGCTGGTGGCTGCCTGCCCCTGTTTAAACTCCAAAAACACCTTATATAATAAGAAATACCCTCTGTTTTTCTTGCTATCACGTTGTTCAATAGTGAGGAATTGATTACAACATAATTAAAAGCTTTGAAAACATGTTTCTATTCAGGTCAAAATTGAAATACAGGCTAATCTTTTATTTGGTATTCATATTTTGATTTCAAACTTCAGGGCAGTCAGCTACTCACCAGTCATGAACCTTACCACACGTCACTGGTTAAAACGTGCTAACGGATCAACGCGATATCGTTTAAATGTGATGACTTTTTTTAATAGCCAGTAACGATGACCTATGAGAAACAAAAGCCAGTGACCTGAACTGGAAGTCAAGCTTTTCAACTTTTAACAAGATAACGTTGATGCTTTCATGCGATAATTTTGATAATTTAACATGATAATTTTCACATTTACTTTTAACATGAGAATTTTCACATTTGGTGTCGGTCGGTGTGAAAACTGATCATATTGTGACATGAAACTGATGACATTAAACCATGAAATTTTTGTTAAAACGTGAAATTTATCACATTTTAACGTGATCTTGAACTTTTTTTTTTCTTGTTGTGGCAGCACTATGCTTCTACCAGAAGGAAAACATTCTGAGTGATGTGAAAGGGCTTGCTTGTATAGATAGTTATCAAAACCTTTACCTTTACGTATATGCTGGTAACGGACCTTGTAACGGAAATGACAACCAATCAAATGATCAGCGCGGTGATTGACGGAGCAACAGCACTGGCAGGACGCAAGCGACAAAGCCACATCAGTGGCTGGGAAAAGATAACTTCAGAGAAGGGTTTCAAGTTCCATCAGGGCAAGAAAAAGCAAGGGGCCTCGCATTGACCACTACTTCCTCAGAGGTAGAGCAAACCAGTTGCAAACCAGTTGATTGAAGCCCAGCAGCAGGGCAATCACCACAGTCCACATAGTATCAGAACTCCAGCCGAAGCTCAACCAGGCATGGATCCACCAACTGACATAATTCCAGAACCCATGGACAGTAGTAGAGAGGAAAATGAATGGGCGAAGGCCTCAAATTTTGTGGCCTAAACCTGCCAGAAAAAGGAGTGGGAAAGAGCTTCTCCACCTCCTAGAAGGTCTGAAAGGGACGCGTGGAGAAGTTGGACAAGATTGGAGAGATAATTTACAATTATGGGGCAGAGAAATTCAGGCTAAAAAGCGAGAACCCATGTCAATCCCATGGGAGGCCAAATGACCACGTGGTGCCACTGTGCGACGCACAACCGGGTGTGATAAGCCTGTGGTGGGCCAACCTCAGCAGAGGGTGTCTTGTGAAAAATGGCCGAAGCACCCAATAACGTCGAGGCACGCAACTGATGATGTGCCGGGTGGGGTGCGCCACATCAGTGCCAAATCCCACTCCACCCAAGATCACATTTCCAACTCTTCCATCTATTGTGCTGAACATTTAGGGACTTTAACAGCTAGTCCTATAAAGAAGTTGCATATTCCCTGGACACCTCATGCCATAAACATACACGATCTAACGTGATCTAACACAAGCAATGTATCAAGAATGACACATTTTTGTCCTATTCGTGTAACAATTTAACGTATGTATCAAGAATGACACATTTTTGTCCTATTCGTGAAACAATTTAACGTAACAATTTCACTGTCACAAGTTTATTATGATGGCGGCCCGGTCCGGGCCTGCGTGGGTTTTCTCCGGGTACTCCGCTTTCCTCCCACATTCCAAAAACATGCATGGCAGACTGATTGAACACTCTAAATTCTCCCTAGGTGTGAGTGTGATCGTGGATGGTTGTTCGTCTCTGTGTGCCCTGTGATTGGCTCGCAACTGGTTCAGGGCGTCCCCTGCCTACTGCCCGAAGACAGCTGGGATAGGCTCCAGCACCCCCTGCGACCCTTGTGAGGATAAAGCGGTTCAGAAAA
>NW_017805498.1:604532-625131 GCF_001891065.2 Hippocampus comes | reverse complement strand
GTCCCGATGCCGAGCTGAACCCAGGTCCGTTGGATGATGGCGCTTGCTCGCTCCTCACGGCGTCCGGTGCGCGGCTGGCTCCTTCAGGTAAATTCCACGAGGTCTGGTTGACTTCGGAGGCGCAAAACGCGCGATCAGCCACGGATCGTCCACCGGAGGAAATCAGAGAGTCCAAAAAAAAACCTCAAATCCGTTCGAACAAGCGCATCATCCTGCCGACAACGCCAAGTTTCTGTCAGAGATTTTCTCGGAAAAAGTTAAAGAAATGACTCGGCACACAGGAAAATTGTCTTCAATATCGGCGGGGGGGGGGACTGCAAGCGGATCACACTCTCGAGCTCCCTTCCCGCCAATTTCGACTTTTATTGTAACATACAAGGAAAACACTGCCCCCGACATTTGCATACCGCACCCCCGGTCCGGCCCCTCGGTAGTGATTGGTTACCTGAGTTTAAGCTTTGAACCACCAGTACATTGGCGCCTTTCTGTCTGGTCCACACTGTATCAACATGTTGCAGACTTCGCGGACGACAAATGTCGCCTGGGCGCGACGGGTGTTCTCAACTCGTCTTTTGTTGTTCAACCGCTGTTCCCAAATTATTCATTCCCCTTTTGTGACCGAGTTTCGCCCCCTCCCCTGTGATTGCCCACCTGCATTGACGTGCTAATTGTGGACTTCAACAGCCCTCCGGCCAGGTGGCCGGCGCCTTTGTGCACAGGCATTTGGAAGTGCTGGATACGCGCCCAAACGTTTAGATGTGTCCAAATTAAATGAAACTTTAAACATGATACAATTTTGCTCATAAATTCCTCTAACAATAATATATCTCAAAACTGAGCATTCTTTTTTAGAGGTACAGAGGTCTAGAGATGTGTTAGAGGCCTTACCATAGGGATGAGGCGACACGAGCGCACGCTGTCGTTCATACATGTCGTTCCCATATAGTCAGGGTTGTCGCCTCTGTTCAGGAAACACTGGTTGCCCATGTAGCCAGGACGGTCGTAGAGCATGAACATGCCACTTTCCACGCGGATTGAGCGGCAGCGCTCGAGCATGGCCTGCAGGTCGGTGCAGTCGCCAGTGCACTCGTAGTGGGGGCCTCTGAAGTTCTTGTCCTCGTAGAAGATGATCTGGAGTGAAAAACATATCGAAACAAATTCAAAACAGAATATTATCTGTGGAATGAAATTTAAAAAATAAAAACAAATCGGACCTTCCCCATGTTGGTGGTGTCAATTGGTGGTAGTTTGTTGGCGGAGCACAATGCTTATATACCATGCTTGTTATAGAAACCAAGCCCGCTGTCAGCAGAGATCCCGCAGGAGTCTTCTCTCCTCTCTGGGTGTCATTGTGCCGCTGCCACAAAACAAGCATGACTCCCCGGAAAAGCCAACGTGGCGCTCCTCTTGTTGGTTGTGTCAATAGGATTCATCCTATCACGGTGGAAGGATTGTCATCCATACATGTAAATAGAGCTCGAGAAAAACGGGACACTCAGCAACATTACCGTCAAGGCTGTTGCTCTATGTATGTGGGAATACCTCACATATGATAAACAGAAATGAAAAAATGATGGCCCAACAGCTTTACAAGGCTGAAACTACAGTTCCCTCTTAGTATCTATATGCCACGTATGTACAATAAATAGTGGTACTTTTCTATGAGGGAAAAATTGTTGCAAACAACCAAGGTAAAACTGCAGTAGTCACTTTGTTCAAGAAACAAACTCTTTCTTTTTTAGCCACTCAAAGTCAACTTTGGGTAGGCAAGAAAGAATGAATTCCCGGTAATTTAAAAAAAAAAATTGTTTATTAAACCTTGCTTATCCATGCCGAAGTGTTGTGGGCAGACGGTCAAGGCTTGTCTTCGCAAAGCACAGGATTCAACTATGTTTTTTTAACTTTTTTTTTTTTTTTTTTTTTTTTGTGAAGCTCAATAAAGGCTTGAACTAGATCTAGCTTCAGCTGTTTACTTGGTGAAATGTAAAATTCTATATGTAGGCCTGTTTGTGGATGAAATATTGAAGTGGCCAAAATGCACGTAACATATTTTTCAGACTACAAGGTCCACTTAGTCTATTCATTTTGTCCCAAAAAAACGACAGTGCACCTTATAAAACGGTGAGCCTTCTCTATTAATTCTGGTTGTGCTTACTGACGTCGAATTGATTTTAAGTGGTACACAGCTCTCAAAAATCTATTAAAATGTTTTTTCGAGGTATGAGGTAAATCAACACTTGTTTGTAATGAAAGGCGAAGAGAGGAAGTCGGCTTTTCCGTTGGCCAGTTTAAATTCAAATTCCTTCCTATTTACATTGGCATTCACATTTTTATGATCATTCTCAACCCCATTTAATCGCTAGCAGGTCTCAGTCTGAGAATAAATTCGTGTAGCAGGTACTGTATATGTTTTCAGCATTGTAAATATATTCCTATTCGTACAACCCTACTAATTAGATCTGTCGACACAAAATCCAATCTTAACCCCCATGTAGCTGCACAGCGAACAAAAGCACGCAAGACACGATATTTGGTGTGAACCTAGTGGAATATCGTCAAACCTATACAATAAACATACGGCATAATTACAATCAACTATTTAACATACGATGCTTCACAAAAATAATGCACACCATAATCCAATGCGCTTAATGTATGAAAATGTATTCAAATAGACCCGTTTTTTGATACTGCACCTTCTAATTAGGTGCGAAAAATACAGTTGCGTACTGAGCACACAATGAGCCACTGAATGGTGATCGAACGTGCAGCGAGGAGGTAAAAAGAACAAGAATAAATGAAAAATTTAAGTGGATAAAACTGAAACTATTGAACATCCATCCATCCATTTTCTGAGCCACTTTATTCTCACAAGGGTCGAAGGGGGTGCTGTGGAGCCTATCCCAGCCGTCTTTGGGCAGTAAGCAGGGGGACACCCACAACCGGTTGCCAGCCAGTTGCAGGCCACACAGAGACGAACAACCATCCACGCTCACACTCACACCGAGGGACAATTTAGAGTGTTCAATCAGCCTGCCATGCATGTTTTTGGAATGTGGGAGGAAACCGGAGTACCCGGAGAAAACCCACGGAGCACCGGGGAGAATATGCAAACTCCACACAGGGAGGCTGGAGATGAAATTGAACCCGGTACCTCTGCACTGTGAGGTCGACGCGCTAACCACTGGACCACCGGGCCGCCCAATATTGAACAGTCCATATTAAAAAAAATCAAGAGCATGTCGTTTTCATCTTATTTTTTAATTCATGAAATTTGGATTGGTGGCGCGGTCGGGCCAGGATAAGTGAAGTTCGATTGGCCCAATAGTCACATGGTGGCCCCGGGCCATCGGGCCACCATTAATGTCAAACGCTGCTTATTTCAATTGCCATTTTTGTCATACATCTGTTTCAGAAGTACGTACTGTGTGCTGTCCTATGTGGGAACCCCAGTGGTGCTAACAAAAAATTGTGGCCCCCTCCATCATTTAAGTTACCCGTTTCTGATTTATGGTATCTAAATGTATATAATGACAAACTTGTGTGACTTGATTGAATAAAGACTTGATTAGATGAGCTCATCTAATCAAGATTCTCTGTTACAAAACAGCTGGGCAAATCAATTAACACTATTTTACACAAGAACTTCGACAAGGCATTGGTGGCCTCACAAAAGTGCTTTTCATTTGCAATATGGATGCAGAGGGGTGAACATCCTCTCTTCTGGAGAGTCTCTAAATCTCAAAGAACACCATCAAGTTCCAAGATTTGTTGCTCATCGCGATTTGAAACATTGTTGCTAAAGTGGTACAAAAAGTTACTAAACTGGCAACACTGAGTAGACATAGTCACAAACACTATCTCTGCCTATAGTCATCACTATTTGTTATTGTATTGTATGTTCAATAAACTTCAACTTCAACTATAATGAAAGCCATATGCCCATACCTACCTCTTTACCAATAGTTGATTTTTTTTTTTCTTTATTCAAACAATTTTTGTTATCTCTACTAGTTTCGATGGTATTCTGCCTTTGGGTAATTTGATTAAATTTTGCCAGAGACCTTTTCACATGTAACCTCTTAACGGCCTTCAACTGTGAATAAATGTCTCCTTTAAAGTGTTTTAATAATTTGAAACCTCAGACTAAAAGATGGCAGAAACCCTACATGAGATCTTTGTCCCGTGTTTTGGATCCTGGCTCCTCCTCCAGCCACCAAACAGCAACGCTGATGGCGAGATCATAGTGAGCCTAAAATAGCAACAAAATGGATCAAAGATATGACACTGAGGCGCACGCTGCAATTCTTTTAATCGATTGCTGGACTTCACCGAATCACAGAGAACGGAGAATCGCCTTGTCTTAAAAGTGAGCAAAAATGTCACGTAAGGAATTGACTTGAGTGCGAACTGGAGAATATGCCCCGGTTTGAACTGTGCGTAAATGTATGCGTATCTTCACGGACAAATCCAACCAAATTTGTAAATCCCCATACTTTTTTATGGAAATTATTGTTTGCCCGCTTCATGCACACATCTGTGCGTTCATATTCACTTACACCTGATAAACAAGCTGTCATTCAACAGGCCAGGGGCTGTTGAATGGAAGCCAGCAAATGAGGATGATACCGGCCTGTAGCTTGAGTGCCTTTGCAGAGTGGCGGCGCCATTTGACGGCATTGGTCGGTAGGGAACAATATGCCTGTGTTAATTGTATTTTTTAACCATTTGTTCATTATGAGCAAAAGCAGTTCATTATGAGCAAAAGCAGCTCTTTCCATCGTTCCTCTCGTCAAACCACCTGTCAGAGTGGCGGCGCCATTTGACGGCATTGGTCGGTAGGGAACAATATGCCTGTGTTAATTGTATTTTTTAACCATTTGTTCATTAAAATGAGCAAAAGCAGCTCTTTCCATTGTTCCTCTCGTCAAACCACCTGTTATGGATTACAATTCATTCCAACAAGCGGCAGTAGGCTATGATCACTTTATTGGAGACATGCAGTTGAGTAACTTAAGCCAGTTGGACTCTGCAATGAGCACGTTACTTAAATGTACTTTGTCCTCCTGGCTCGTGCAGGAGCCAAGTGTCCGTCCATACGATTTACAAAACTGTGTTTGGGTTGTTTGGCCTTGGTGATGGTATTCACTAAGGTGCGACTATTTTTATTTTACCAGGTCATCAAGCACTGTGGAGGCTCCTTTTCCCGTAGGGTCAAAAGAATTCTCTCGGAATTTCTGCCCAATATATTCATCACTGGGATGAGGAAAACAAAAGCATTGGCATCTACATTTTATACTTTCTTTCAGTCTGAATGCATATACTCACAAGAGAAATTCAACATTTCTTTTCAGCTGCTTTGACTCCATTTTGGCAGGGAGTCTTTTCTTGTTTTAGGGGTTAACCGACGGAAAGTAGTTGCAGAAAACAGCAAGACACGGACTAAAAGAAAAATGCAAAACAAAGCTGCAGCAAAATAAAACCACAATCACCCATTGCGATGCCGATGGTGAATCAATACAAACAGTACAGTAACCTATGTAAAGCAAATTCACACATTTGTACCCACCAAACAGCTGTGTCCAGCCAGACTGGACAGAATGTGACCTTCACATGGGAAACAATAGGCAATGTCTCAGATGAACCAGCAGCTCTGAATCATTTATGAACAGCCTCCAACCAACACAGACGCGTTGGTTGGAGGCTGTGTTTGACATTTCCAACTTCACGCACAGTCAGTAGAATATGTTTATTAAACATACTGAATGCGCATTAAAGCCAACATAAAACTTAAAAAAAAAATTAAGTAAAGAAGAAGCAAAAATCATTCTTTGCTAATGGGCACTTGCGACGATGACTTGTTTTTCTTCTTCTTCTTCTGACGGCCTTTAAAAACTGGACAGTCTAGGAACATGGTGTCGGTAAATTTATCTCCACGGCGCATTTTGCTGCCCCAAAAAAACAAACAGAAAACGTAAGCCGTTGTTTCGTCTTCTTTTTTTTACGCCAATGGACTTCACGGTGAACAGAGACTCACCTGTGCAGGGATGGCTCCTTGTAACTGACGACGCCCTTGCATCTCCTGCCTCTCCCTTGGTTCTCTTTATCTGGGTTAGCAATGGTGTTGGTCACTGACATTAAGGCTCGACTTGCTGTAACACACAACACCGTTTTCTCAGTCACACACAGCCACTGCTTAACTGCTTTATGTCAAGTAAATATGCCAAGTTTGCAGGGTTGTGGTTTTTCCCTTTGAACTACAGTACTCCTTACACTTCATGACCACAACTGTGGGGAACTACAAAAACCAGAGAAGACATGAGTGGAAATGAGACAAGCAAACAAACAATGGAGGAGGGTCTCCTGTATTAAATTTACGACAAATTCTAGGGAGCGCTCCAGCAAAGCGGAGTGGAGTGGCATACGACAACGTCCAGAGTTTCCATCATTTCTACCTGTGCATCCACAAACGAAAGGGAAATGTCGGTGAACGCGGCTGTGATGAATCTGCTTAAACAATGTACCAACTGCAGCATACCCAGCTGTACTATAAAATATAGTGCAGTACGTTTGTCCTAGTTTTCTCCTTCAGTGCCACTATAGGAACCCACAAAGGGATTCCCAGACCAGCTAAACTATATATAAAATGTAGTGCCAGTGAGGAGCAGTTATCCCCAAGTCTGTCCTCAAAATAGCTTACCAGTGGTGGGACACTGTGAGTTGCTTAGAAGAATTAAAACAGAAGAAAAATGTAACAGTGATTCATTTCAACTTATGTTACATTTCTTAATGCACCAAATATTCCACATTTTGTTTAAAAATCAAGTAGATTGTGTCAAATAGAAAGAAAGTCGTTTTGATTTACCCAAATATTTCAAAAATGGGACATTTTAGAGCTGCAATTTAAATACTATGTTCATTTTTGCTCACAGGTAGCATACCATGAGAATTTAATATCAGCCCATGGCTCGTTCTAACCCACACAAAAAAACAAAAAAAAGTTAACAAAAGGTCGAACATCCTCCAGGAACAGAGTGTGTTTCGGCTCAATGGATCAACTGTACAAAAAAAAAAAAAATCACAGTTTATGTGGCCTAAACTTCATTGTCAACTCACCTGGAGAAGAGACAGGCGTGATCAAGGCAGTCTCCTCCACCACTTGTCGCCCCTTTGAGGCACGTTTTTTAGGACTACAAGTTAAAGAGCCAGGCTCCGTGTCTGCAATTGAGCTGTTCATCCATGGTGGCGTCTCATCAGTGAGCAGGTCACCCAAATGCTGACGAGGTGCTTCACCTTCACCCGCATCCGCAGCCATTTCTTTGGACAACATCGTCATTGTGTTGATAGGAGGCATTTTCGGCTCGGAAACGACAAATGTCTTCCTCAGATTTCTTGCGCTGTTGTCTGGTGGACAGTATTTGGACGTCTTACGGTACCGTTTAGAATTCCTATCCGCCCAGGACTTTGACTTAAGTATGTCTTCACTGTGTGCATAAGGATCATCCAAGAATGCAAACACATTACAGAAAGAGGAGTCAGGGGGATCCGGAAGATAAACCACATCCTCCGCAGGACAAACACCTTTGTCATGGTGTTGTTTTTTGTTGTTCTTGTTCTTTGCATGATCGCTAGAGTCATGATTGAAATGTGATTTTTCCCTGCTGGATCTCCTCGAGACCTCCTTTCTTGCTTTTTTGGGCTTCTGAAACTCATAACCTGCAGCCGAGGATTCCTCCCGTGGCAGTATGTCGTCCCTGTTATCACTGTCAGACAAGTTTACTGGGAGGCTTCCTTGATTCTGAGTGGACTCCCAAGGACGCTTACAGGAGCTTGGCTTTGGTGCAACAGAACCTCCATCTGTGGTTGCGCAGGGCCGCAAGGATTCTTCTACATCGTGGTAGGACTCGTGATCTTTTGACAATAGTTCTGGTTCTTTTCTGATGCGTGCAGGGTGATCCACAGATATAACAAATGTCTTTCTGCACCTTGAGTTGGGATGTCCTTGAGAGGTTGGGGCAGACTCAGCATTTACCTGTGGTTCATATCCACCTGTGGAATGGCTTGGTTCCTCCAACTCTGCAGTTGCAAAACTGTCTGTCCTCTCATTGTGGTCCACCGTGGAGCCTCCAGTCTCTCGGTCATGAGGTGACAACACTGACGTCATACTGATCGAGGACCTCCGTTGACTTTTCTTTGTGTACTTCCTATATGTAATGTTTGACTTTGTTTTTTTCGAGGAATCCTTCTCTATGGGTAACTCCTCGTTTTGGTTGGGTGCAAAGGAAAGGACGTCATCATCCAAGGCAGGACAGACAAAATCAGCAGAATCCAATGTTGACTTGGTGCTTTTTCCCTTTTGATGGCCGCCAACTCTGGATTTCACCCTTTTGGGAATACGCGATGTGAGCTTACTTTGAGACTCCGCTTTAGGATGCTTGTCCAAACTTTCTGGTGCCTGGTGTTTTGTGTGCGAGGCAGTGTCACTAAGCTCAGGCGGTGTGACTTTCACACTCGAATTTGCCTCATCCAAAACTTGTGAACTGTCTGTTGGCCTTGAAGCGACAACATTACGTTGTTTTTTCTTCTTGCATTTCGGTTTCTGGAGTGTTTTTTCCTCCGCAGAACGATGAATGACAATTTCCGAAGCATTACTTTGAGTCATCTCCATGGTTGTATTGAAGACCACGGTATGCTCTGGCACAACTTCCATAAGATCACAAGGAGCGTTGACTCCAGCAGAGGGAGACGGTGTTTCAGTACTAGTCAAAGCTGAAGATGTTGGGTTGCTCAGTCGACACGGCAAAGAGTTGCGGTCGAAACCAGACCGAGAGAACCTAGCTGACAGCCTATTCACTTCCTCCCTTAAGTTGTTGGACTGGTGCGCTGACTCCATCTGGAGTGTCTGCTGGTTTGAATCCCTTTTCCCGTCATCTGTTTTTGCTGTGGAGTCGTGGAAAGGAACACAAATCAATGCCTCAGTGACCTAACAGAGCAGCTACAAACACATGCTTTCAGGATAGGCAAAAGTATTGGAACACTCTCCCTACCAGTTAAAGAAAATAAACATGCCCACCTAAGTTTCCAGGATGTTTTAGTTTTTGATATTTGTAGCCCTGGAACCAGAAATTTCTCATCAGCTAAGTTCGATATTGCAGACACTACCTCAAAGGTTCTTGAACATCAAGAAAGTACGACCTTAATCATGAGATACCTAAAGTTCCGAGTTCCAGGGTAAATTCCCCTTGCTCGAAATTAGCCTTGTGTGAACCACTACACTAACAACAGTGAAGTTAATTCCAAAGGCTATGATGGTCTTGCGGTCACGGCTGTAGTCAAGTAAAGCAATGGGTCACAGATTTTTGGGGGTCCTGGACAGTCTGCATAGTTTTGATCGCCCCTATACAGCAACGGATAGGTTTCACAGGAAAAAAAAATGTGGGGGTTCTATTCAAGATTAATCAGATCCCAAACATCGTAATTAACAATCGTATCGGAATGAATTTACTGTCTTGTACTCTGCACCACTATTTTAGACTACAGTAAAACTCCTCTACAACTAAACCTACATGTGCAAAAATACCCCCTAGTGTGAAGAAATCTTCATTCATTCAAGCCATTCCCTCTTTCCGCTTCACCCTACAATGAAAAGTCCCCCTGTTGCATAATACGAAATCCTTTTCTCCACCCTCGCTTCACAATGAGGTTCAGTACAACGAAAACAAGCCTACCGCAAAAGTCTAATCCAACCTCACCCTGCCATAGCCAATGCTACTGCTTAGCTAGGAAACGACTACAGCAACCACCACACCGGCTTGCACAGTAGTAGTACAGGAAGTGTTTGTTATTGTTAGCACGTGATTAGAAATTTCACTAGTGTTAAACAAAATCAAATAAGTGTATGCTCATACTTACGCACTATTGGAATAAAAATAAAGAGTACACATGTACTTTGTGTGTGTGTGTGTGTGTGTGTGTGTGTGTGTGTGTGTGTGTGTGTGTGTGTGATAAAATTTGTGATAGTGAAAAGTCCCCTGTTATGAAAATTTCTGGCTGCAAACATGATTTCATTGTAGAGGAGTTCTACTGTACTACAGTATTAAGAATAGTTGAGTCCCTCTATTGGTTGAAATCAAGTATTGCACTCAGGTTTGCCGTATGGATAATTCAAGACACTAACAATTCGATACAATTGATAGAATTGATTAATGGATTAAACCATCTCTACTATGCTAGAACAGACAAGCAAGAGAGTGTAACTGTGCAGCGTGTTCTCACAAGATGAAGAATTACGTAAGAGACAGGATGGAAAAAGGTGTTCAGTCCAATCTCTGATGATTTGATTCATTGATTGATGAAGAGGTGTCCCAACAATTCTGCCCACGTACCGTTGCCAGTAGACACATTTCTGCTCAGAGTGGGTAAGACAGCAGGCATGTTGTTTTCAGGACTGCCCGGTTGCATTTCTGGACTGAGTTCCGCTGAATCCTTTGAAACTTCTGGAGGATCTGGTGCCACACTTTGAAGGTTGTCACAACAATCAGTTAGAGTGAAGTTAAATATTATAAAGGATGACAGATTATAATGAAAAATCAACCTCACTTTTCAATTGAAGGATTGTCAGAATCAGTTGGGAGGACATTGTCGTCCTCTGATGCTTCAAAGAGAGCCTGGGAGATCAAAAAAGACATTCGCTTAAGATTACCAAAAATGTACATCAAGAGCTCAAAACATACATAGTATTCCGTATTAAGTCCCTTTAGAAGAGGGCTGTCAAACTTGTTATCATTGTGAGCCACCTCATCATCATGGGTGACCTTAGGGTGAGGGGGATGAGGTTTAGGATGGGTGCTAGCTCATTTTGCATGAGACTGGGCCGCCTGCTAACAACTAGCTAATTTCAGCAAGACAAAAACATACGCTATGTAAAATGCGTCAAAACCATACCATAGCCATGTCAATAGGACACCTCGGAACTGCATGCACCAAATGCAGATGTCTCCTTTAACTTTGTAAAATAACTTGTATTGAACCACTTCTTGGTAAATGAAAACAAATATGATCACGACTCACAAAAAAAAAAAAAACAAAAACAAAAACATACGGATACTTTAATATTTGTTTAAAACCCAGACTCCCAAAAATCCCCAATATTACCTCCTCTTAAAGCTTAGACCCCAAGGGCCACAGTACCGAATGCACAAATATTGGGCAAGACGTCAAAACCTGACAGTCTTGTCCCACGCCCTGATTTTAAGCCGTTATATTTAAACATTCGGGTGGCTTTTTTGTTTGTTTTCTCACAGTAGAATTAGGCTCTTTTAAGCTGTTCTGAAGGTCACTGTGAAGACAGCCATGAATCAATACCCTATCAATCTCACGTAAGTTTTCACACACACACACACACACACACACACACACACACACACACACACACACACACACACCACAAAATACCAACAAAAAACATTTCAAGATTTCTACTTACGCTGTCAGGGAATAATTCAGCTACCATGTTCATGTGTTGGAGAGTACTGTGATAAAGGTTTTTCAAGATGAGGAGCTGTAAAAGAACGACTTAATTGTGAGCTTGTTTGCACATCTTAAATTGAATGCTTCAAAAAGGTAACTGCTTTCGTACACGATGTCACACAAGTAATCAGCTTCGTATGTCTCCTGTGAAGACAGCACTGAAAAATACTAATGATGGCAGAGAGATAAGTGCAATAATGAACTATAGGAACAGAAAGGGAACTCTCTGACTCGAGTCAGCTGTAGAGATAGACAATTAAAACGATTTAAATCCATCTATGAGTGCATCCAAGCAAACAGAGGGCACAAAAACTACTGATCCTCAATTCTAATTCTCATGAGAAATTCCGCAAAAGTATTAATCAGCCAGTGAGCTGAAATCTGCACATGGGATGAAATAAATAATCTCACCAGTTTCCTGTACTTGTGCTTCGTGGTGGCCAAATCAAAGCATGCAGACTGTGCTTCCCTTCTCAGGTGCAGGTTCTCTGTCTGTAGTAGCATGGACTTCTGCTTCTCGGCCTGTACGGCGAGAGCTAGGGCCTTGTTGTTGGTCTTCAATGAGACCTTGAAGAAGGAGGAGGTGTCTGGTATGGCAGAACATTGAGAGAGAAGGGGGACAAAATAAATAATTAAATAAAAAGATTAACATTTAGCAGACGTAATCTTATAAATGTCATTCAAGAAATCAGAGAGACTCACTGTGCATTTTATTTTTTATCCTGGATGCTGAAGCAAATTCCTTCTTGGAAGCCTTGGTAGGCTTCATTGTTTTTAATTGCATCATAATTGGAGAAAAATCACGTTGTTTTACACTGAGAAATGCAGTCACTTGAAAGACAAAAAAAAACAATTTAAATAAAATAGTACACTCAGAGAGTTACCCACGCAGCTTGCAGGTCAAATTTGCTGGTTTTAGTCTTAAGGTTATTGTTATTGGTCTGAAGGTTCAGCTGTCTGGTAAAGTGTCTTTTTAAAAAAAAACTCATCAACAAGTGGATATTTACATATACAGAAATGTATTTGGTGTATTTGTAAATTAACATACACGTTAAAATTTTATAAATCCATCAGTGTATCTGGATGTACATTACAATTACATCACTGTATCTGGGTAGCTAAATTGCAAACAAAAAACAAAAACGTCGGTGCTCGTACAGTACATTGGGTTAAAGCTGAACATTTAAGTACACTTACATGTACCGTATATTTAAATGTATAGTGATATAATCTGATTGTTAGTCAGACGACGGTGCCGTTAGCATTTGCCATCAACATTTTTTGTTGTTGTTTTAGCGATTCTGAATTCTTTAACTCACGCAAATGGAGTCACACGGCATGCGACTTTGTCGAGTAGATCCTTTTCAATTTCACGCAAGAAACGAAAACAGAAACTCAACTGAAACAATTACATTGGAGAACATTTCGAAAACAACAACCGCTTCCATTTTTGAACACTAACAAACTTCGCCGTACTTCCGCTTAGAGTCCGCGAGCAACCAATCAGAAACTACTACAGTTGGTTACTTAAGCTGATTCCCAGGGTTTGTCTGGTAGGCAGATGCTTTGGTAGGCAGATGCTGGTCTCCCGTTTTATGTCACTTTAACCAGTTCACTTCTACGGATTAATGAATGTAGAAAATACTTTTAACAACACCCTAACTATGATGCAATGTACAGCATATACTTGACTCCAAAGTATGTCTAAATCACTGATGGGAGATGACAACGTAGTTAAGATTCATATAGCTACACATCATGAGTGAATGCTGCAGCTTGTGGTTTATCCACTTCACCTTGTGGATTCATTGCACAATGCTGCTTATATACTTATGTCAACAATGGTTCACTGTATGAAATCAATTCAAAACAACCGTATCCAATCGACTTCTCAATTGTGCTGGCTCGACTTGTAATGTCTACCCATCTATTTACCTCTCAGTAGTTAAGTGGGACGTGAAGTAAGTCTGAAAGCCACTGATCTGTGTGTTGAGGACGGCCAAAATGCTCAATGAAATGGAATTTTTGGATGCCTGGCTCGTTTGAGGTCTTCAACCAACGATGTCGAACCTCTAAGTGAATGGGTAAGTCGAAGGCAGGTTCAGAATGTGGCAAAAAAAAGGTTGCGGGAAACCGGCTGGTTAGCATAGGAGGCTAACGTGAGCTAGCATGTACCAACTTGACATTTGCGCTGTGGGAGAAGCTAAAGACGTGATTTCAATGATTACAAAAATGAGCATTTTTGTGGCACGTAAATTGCGCCGATTGGTAGCATTTCCTGAAAATAGCACGGAAGGAAGTTTCTTTGCCATCGCGTTAATGTCCCGAACAAGACACGGGGACTCTATTTGACATGTATGTTAATATTTGGCTGGGTCTCAAGTTCCAGCTGAGGCGTCAAACATCCACTTAGTACAGTACTCCATAACGTCAGTCACGCTGCGGCCTGTTATGGTCACATGACAAGGCGGATAACGTGATGCGAGCACTTCTGCAATTTTGTCGACATTTGATGATCGCAAATGGCTTGACGTATAATGTTCGGACAGTTCTTCAAAGAGTAAGTTAAACAGATGTTTGGGTTGAGTTATGTCACATTTGTACTTTAAGGTTACGTGGGAGAAAATTGATAAGTACAGTAATAGAAATGTAACGCTTATAAAGCCCAACTAATCGATTGTCCCTTAGTAGTAAGCGTCAACGTGAGGGTGAATTTCTATTCAACTGCATTATCACCGAGTTATTGTGTAGTTTTCAAGGGTGTGTGCCACTTTAGAGACGTTCAGTTGTCATGGTATACGTAGAAGATGCCGTTTTTGTTGTCAAATATGGTGTATAACAACAGACTGTGGTCACTTTTAGTTTGTAGTAGTCACTTGTTCTCAGCTGCAAATCGCTTGTTTTGTATCTCACTACATCATGTAGTAAATGTTTGTGCAGCTCTGTAATGCCATGTTTGCTGTGTTTGAAGTTCAAGGAACTCTTAAACCACTGTACTGAACAATGTAATCAAATAGACAATTCACTGAGGTTCTCTCGGGGAATTACAAAGTCCCCTTGTTACTTTGGTATTTCGGTTATTGCGGAGTCACTCTACTGCAGATTTTCATGTGTGACCGTAATTTCATCGTTTGCAATTTTACCTCGCAAAATTGCAGCTTTTCTTGCTATTTTTCCTCCTTCTAAGTCAGGACCAGTTAAGACATTTCCATTCATTTTATAGTTTTTATTTTATTCATATTTATTTATTTTTAAGGGGAATTTGTTTTACAAAAACCAAAACCATGAACATTAGGGTCGCGTTTGGAAATTCACTCGCAACACCCGTGCACTACCCTGAGAGTGTTTTTTTCGGTGATGCAGATCACTCTCCCCTCCAGGGGTCACCAACGCGGTGCTCTGTTCTAAAAATAGCTCACCAATGATGGGACATTGTGATTTTCTTCGAATGTTGTAGAAGTGATTTTTGAAAATATAAACACAGTGGCAGAGATTTATAGAAATAAAGTGGTGCATCTATTTATCTATTTACTTGTTCTTGTGAGAAATCCATGCATACATCTGATCTGCTTATCCTCACAAGGGTTGTGGACATACCGGAGCCTATCCCAGCTGCCTTCGGACAGCAGGCTTTGCACACCCTGAACTGGATGCCAGCCTGTCGCAAAGGCACACAAAGTCGAACAACCATTCGCACTTAGTATCGCACCTAGGGACAGTTTAGAGTGTTCAATAAACCCTACCATGCATGTTTTTGGTATGAGGGAGGAAACCGGAGTACCCACGCAGGCACAAGGAGAACCTTCAAACTCCACACAGAACGGCCGGGGCCGGTTTCAAACAAACGACCTCTGCATTGTGAGGTGGACGTGCTAACCAGTCTACCAACGTGCTCATTAACTCATTCAATTCCAGCCATTTTCACTGGAGCAAACCACTCAATCCCAGCTGTTTTACTGGATTTTGACTGATTTGCAAGGCTCAGAGATGTTCTATTGCAATTGCATCTATTGCAGATGTGTTCTATTGCAATATACACATGCAGTCTACCAAAGGAAAGATGAGACTCTCTTCTTTCAGCTGAAAAAAAAGTTTGGTTCTATCTTTTTCTGTTCTTTAGCAATTTGGCACCACTATTTTTTGCTTTTGTGACATCTCAAAACATCTAAATAAGACGTTCCTTATACAAAACAACATTAACAACACAAAAAGGCTTTTTTGTAGCAAAGATATTTATCTGCACTCTATTGAACTGATGAAATGAACTATGAACAGAAGTGAAACAATGAGTTCAGTGAGTGTGTGCACATGTATGTTTGCATGTGGAAGCACGTGTGTGTTTCCCCTCCATTGTGCAATTTCGTGCATGTGTCTGTCCCCCCTCACCCTGCAATTTATGCATATATATATATATAAAATTGTGCGTGATACAAAATAAAGCAATTTCCCTGATACAAGGGTAAATGTCTTACACCGCATTCTGGTTTCACTTTGCTTGCTTTTGCGAAGGCACTTTCGCCATGGTATGGCGTTTGCATGAGGCAGATGATGTTCATGCATGGCACCTCTTTTGATAGCTGTTTCTTACTTTTTGGCGGAGAAAAGCACCTTGCTGCTGACAAAAACTCCTCCACCCTATCCAGAGTGGAAGATATTCTTCCCCAAAAGCAATGCTCTCGAGGTAATTGTTTTCATTTCTCCATTGCTACTGGTTCGAATGCACTCTCTACTAACTACACGCTACTTCACCCAACTCATCTCAACTAGACAACTCCGCCCATGCATCCCTCCCCCGTCTACTTCTACTTGTTCTACAGCATGATACTGGCTCTTCCCTCGACACACGCTGCCACCTGCTGGACAGATTTAAATGCTTTACAATGCAGACAAGCCTGATCCGTTGTCAGACACTATGGCGCAATTAAAACAGGAAAAAAAGGGAAATGACATATAAATACATCATGGGTAGGCGGCCATAACGGGTTTTCAAGGCGTATTTATACGTAATGGGGATTGAATGATTTAACATAAACAGTGGAGCAGCAGATCCTGTGGTTAGCACGTCAACCTCACAGTGCAGAGGTACCGGGTTTGATTCCAGCTCCGGCCTTCCTGTGTTGAGTTTGCATGTTCTCCCCAGGCCTGCGTGGGTTTTCTCCGGGTACTCCGGTTTCCTCCCACATTCTAAAAACATGCATGGCAGGCTGATTGAACACTCTAAATTGCCCCTACGTGTGAGTGTGAGCGCAAATGGTTGTTAGTCTATGTATGCCCTGCGATTGACTGGCAACCAATGCAGGGTGTACTCCGCCTGCTGCCCGAAGACAGCTGGGATAGGCTGCAGCACGCCCGCAACCCTTGTGAGGATAAGCGGATTAGAAAATGGATGAATGGATGGACATAAACAGTGTCTCCCCATAAATTATCATTAATGATTGATAATAACATTTGAGCAAATGTTTTATTCAAAAACTGTCTAATCAAACTGTCCCATCCACCCTAAAAGGAGACTACAGGAGATGGCATCCGGGGACAAGTTCGTGCCGTCGTCATCATCGAACTGGAGCGTCGAGCCGCCGGTCATCTCGCCCACCAGCCCTTCCCACCTAACGCACTTCAAGCCACTCACGCCGGAGCAGGATGAGCCGCCGCTGCGATCGGCGTACAGTTCCTTTGTCAACTTGTTTCGCTTCAACAACAGAGGTTAGTGAGCACATATCTCGGCCCCACCATCTGCACTTTGTGCTCCATGACAGATATTGCTTGATGCATAGCTAAATTGTACTAAGTGCAACAGTAAGGAATACTAATTGCAAACCTGTACCATACATCTAATACATATTTTAAGATTTTAATGTGTACCTGGCCTTAGTGTTCGTGCGATCAAGCCTCTGTGTTATCGAACCACTTGGGCCAATTGGTTCAGAAAGGATGAATCTCGCGAAGCTTCATGTGCACACGAAACCACCTGCTTGCTAGGTTTATAATCACAGGCAGCTCTTAAACCAGTGTTTCCCAACCAAGGGTACACGTACCCCTAGCGGTATGTGCGCATATTGCTCGGGGTATATCGACAGATTTAATGCCGTAACTCATTCTTTCAATTTGGACCTGTGGCACCGCCCCAACAAAAATCACAACAGCTGCGTGTTAACTCGGGTGTCTCATTAAAGTTCGCATGGCTGATGAAAAGAAAGTGAAATTGCTATTGTGGTTCTGAACCTTATTCTCGTTCAGTATTTTGTTCCTGATAAAGTTTAAATTTCTTTAAAATACAAGGCAATGCATTTATTTTTGTGGTTAATTTGCATTCAAAGGAACAATGGCTAATAATTACAATTTCAAATTAATAATACAAAATAAAATGTGTTTCATCGAATAATCAGTTGTGTCACGTTTTTCTTTTGGAGAATCAGAAAAATGTCTGAGTGAGGGGTCTGATGGTATGACAAAAATGTTTGGGGGGTACACAAGCCAAAAAATGTTTTGAACCACTGTCTTTCATCAATGTGTGATGCCTGTATTTTTTTTCCCCCTATTGTTGTAATTGTTTTTGTTATGCAAGACAAAGAACCGTTGCTAACACCTGAAAATCGAGGGGGGGTTAATATTTTTAAATCTCTTTTTAAATTCGACTCAGTGTGTTCCACATTACTGTAAATCTCAATTAGCCTCATGCATCTGTGTGTGTTATTGGAAGCCTCGTGCAACCGCTCTCAGTCTTGTGAGGTCATGTGGCAGGTCTCGTGACAAAACACCCCCACACTCACCATCCTTGTGATTTATTACTCTGTTATTGTCAGTGATGCCGGTAACGCTTTAGAAAACAAAGCATTACTTTGTGTACTTTTGTTTTCCCCCCTGTAACGACGAATGTAACGTGTTACTTCTCATTGATGTAATCTGACAACAATTACTTTGCAAGGTTACAAATAGGTTACTGAATAGCAATTAATGATGTTGCCATGTGGCTCACAGAACTCTCGCTGTCAATTATCATTCGCTGTGAAATGGTCATGCAATTAACATGCTCTTGGGTATAGCGGAAAGTAACATTTGTCAACACTTGAAAAGGAATCACATATTTTTCAATTATGGTGTTCCCTTTTGCGTGAATGTGAAATACTATGAAATACTTGACACAAAATATTGATTATTGGATATTTACAGAGTCAAAGCCCCCTGCCCCCAAAATCTGTAAAAAATAGTCTTAAAAGTGAAACACATTCAAAGAATTAACACTACAAGTGTTTTTTGCTTTTTCCCTGGTTCGTTTTGTGTTTCTTGCAATGCTACCACAGAAAGGTACCAGTCACAGTTAGGAAAAGGGTGACGATAACCGTAGAACTAGAAATGGAACACACGGTAGCATGACCTCAAGCATAAATCCAATTAATATCAGAAGTGTCTTCGATAACTACCGTGAGTCACATCCTTGTTTTTATTTGTGGAAAAAAAAGATCTTTCAATTTTCACAGTATTTTTCTTTACGTCATTCAGATGACTTTAAAATGTTTTCCCTTACTCGTAAAGGAAGTAGAATATTATTTGTAGTCTCAACTGTATTTGTGGCACTTGTGTTTTCACAGAGGATGGCCGACCTGCCACCACGGTCTCTGAAAAACTGGACGAACCGCCCCCTTCCCCACAGTCGGAAAGTCGGAGCTGGTCATCCAGCCCTTCCCACTCCAGCTATGGCTCACGCACGCAGCGAAAATCACACTCCGAACACTTCAGACGCACCTCCACCGCCTCTGGTAAAACACACAAAAAACGTAGATGGTGTTAATAATGCTTGAATGAATGAAATTGGTCACGTTGGGGTGTTTTATTTCACTATTTTTAATTCACTGCGTTTAAATGTGCTCACTCGAAACAACTACGATACTGCTTCGTAATCAATCTTTACAACTTGTTGCAAGCGTAGATGTGCATATGTAGACTAGACTCGCTGGAATCGATTACAACTTTCTAACATTTGATACCCTCCATGATCTGCTGCGGGAAACTCTTATTTTATTTTACACAAATGAAAGCTGGTAAGTAAGTGGATGGACTTATTTACAGCTGTTGAACCAGAATAGCTTTCGCAAAAAAAAAACCCCGCCTACTTGAATCACTGGCGATGTTCATGTGTTTGTTTTAATAAATATATTGGTCCATCTTCTGATCGGAACGATAATTTTTTTCCTCAAACCTACTGATCGCTGAACTTTAATATCAATATGTTCCAAAAGCTGTCAAACTTAACATTTATTTTTCATAAAATGTGTCATTTGGTGTCATGTATTTGTGTTAAATATAAGTGACAGTTGTATGACAGGCTGTAACATGGGATCTCATGTCTTTTCTGATTCCAGTGGATTGGCCAGGTGAGGGCTGTTGTGTACACTTTGCTTGACTGTAACAATTTTACACACACACGCACACACACAGGGTTCTATTTGTGCATGCAAGTGTGTGTGTGTGATATCTGCATTTGTATCACAATCTACTAGAGTTTGGTTTGTTCACTAACCTGCTACTCATGTTCAGGGTTGCTTCCATTTCTTGAAAAGTGCTTCATTTTTCAAGGTTCGAACAGGGCTTGAAAATGTTCAATGCAGTAAATATACTGCATTTCCTGAGTTATTGGCCGGCTTTGGACCTCCAATGCGAAACACAATCCGTTGCACTGGTTGACTTTTAAGAGCAATTTTGACAATTTGAAGGAATGTGAACTTAATTTGTAGCATGCTTAAACCAACACAATAATAAAAAGTAGGACGTCCTGATTTCCGATCACGTCATCAATTTTTTTTTCAGTTGAGTATTGGTATTGGGTGAACTTAAAGGAACCTTGAATAATACGAATGAATAAATTATTGAAGCTAAAGTTTGGATTTTTTGCTTCAATGTGCTGGTTTGTTTTTTTTCTGGTTTGGTTTTGTTTAGTTTTTGGATAACATTACTAATTTGCATTTATAAAGATAACATGACTTATTCGTAAGCAAATTTTTCATACATTTAAAATATATTTTGTGTGTGTGTGTGTGTGTGTGTGTGTGTGTGTGTGTGTGTGTGTGTGTGT